>NC_058405.1:103162766-103462766 GCF_002201575.2 Neomonachus schauinslandi
TTATTATTATTATTATTATTATTATTATTATTATTATTATTATTATTATTTATTGGATCCTTGAATGGAAAGCATTAGAAAAGTAGACCCATTATCTTGGGTCAGTTTTCCCAGAAGCAGATGCTTAGACAAGCATTTGTATACAAATGAGCTGTTAGGAGATGCTCCCAGGAAAAACAGATAAAGGAGTAGGAGACATCGAGTGGGGAGAAGTAAGAAACTAACCAAGAGTGCAATTCAGGTGTCCTCCTAGCCTCAGCCTGATCCCATGGGGAGCTCTGAAGATTGAAGACTGCAGTGTATTTTCCCCCTGCAGGCAAGGGATCAGACTTTTTACCTTGTCTTCCCTTAGTCATTGGCTATAGACCTCCCCAGGGACTATTAAACTCTAAAGTATTTCCAGAAAAACTTTAAGCCTATGGGTCCAAGGACAGTCCTCTGAAGAATGTTGCAGTTTCAGGTGTGAATAGGTAACAGGAAGAGGCTGTGGTATAGACACATAAGAGGGATCCAGGGGAGCTGGACAGATCATTAATTAAGGTATCCCCTAATGCCAAAAACTGTACTGAGTAAAACTCTCATTTGCCACCTTCTGGCCTGATTAGTAAGGTGGGTACATGAACACACAGTGTTCTTTGGGGTTCTACCTAATACATCCATCCCCTTGGTGGAGTTTTCAGATTTGGGTTCTGCTTGCATAGGTCTATTTTACTGTAGGTCACCATAATTCTAGGGAAGAATATTCAGTTAATTCCTCTACACTTTTCTTAAATTGAGCTAGAGACATTTTTTAATGTTCCCCAAAATAAGTTCCTGTACTAAGATGTGAAAATTAAGATGACCCATTGTCAACTGTAATGTGCACTGGGGTTTGGTTTCTTACCTGTTACTGTAATCCATCTCCAGTTTCATACTGAATAGATAAATGAAAAAGTATATTATTTTTATGTTATCGAAATTGTGAATATTCTCTAGAATCTGATAAATAGCTCACGATAGATTTTTTAAATGACATATTAAGGATGCCCATCTTGACATGAATATATTAACAGATGCCCATCTTGACATGAATATACTAACATCTGGTCTACTTTTCTTTCTTTTGACATTATTGTTACTCTTTATAAGAAATAACTTTTTTGAAAAATGTAATTTTGCTTTTATTTTTCACGTAGATGTAAACAATGGTTATATAATTATAACCCCTTTATGTGTAATAATATGCATATACAGTTTATATATAAAATTTTTATTTTTATATAAAATATATATTTTATATATATAAAATATTATACATATATATAATCTATGGAGGTGAGCATTACAGCAAACAATCAAATCACAAATATGCTTTACCAAGAAATAACTGTTTTAAATGTTGTACTCTACAATGAACAAAAAGTCACAAAGGTCACACATCTTTACTATTCTATTTTCTTTATGTGATTATAAAATCAAAATTACTTACTCAATAATCTTAATTATCTTTTTCCTCAGCAAACTAATATTATTGCCAAGCAGATTCTGACAGATTACTTACAGGTGGAGTATGGGGAGGAACTTCTATAAGCTGACATATCTATAGGTGGAAAAGAAGGAAGTATTAGAAAGTCAGCAAAAACATTAACAACTGAGCATGCCTGATGGACATCTGGTCTTGTTGTGTACTCTAATACAAAACATCATAACAATAAATGCTCATAATGAACTAATAAAGTATGATGGATTCACTGTACCATTCATTAAAATTTTGATAGATGTCCTTCAAAAAATCATTAAACAAAAACTGACAGAAGTAATGGAAAAAAAATGTTAATGAAATCTTAAATTTAATGAAAGATGTGTAAGACCACTAAACTAAAAACTGCAAATTATTGCTGAGAGAAATTAATAAAAGTGAAAAATTAATAATGAATAATGAAAATTAATGAAATGGAGAGATAAACCTTGTTTATGCATTATAAAAATTCAATATTGTTAAAATATCTTGTTTTCCTCAAACTAATCTATAAATTCAATGCAATCTCAATCAAAAGCCCATCTAACATTTTTGTATAATTGACTACATGATTCTAAAGTTTATATGGAACTACAAAGACCTGCAATAGCCAAAACAATCTTTAAAAAGTACAGAGTTGGTTGAGGTGCCTGGGTGGCTCACTTGTTAAATGTGGGACTCTTGATTTTGGCTCAGGTCATAATCTCAGGGTTGTAAGATCGAGCCCTGTGCTTAGGATTCTCCCTCTCCCTCTCCCTCTTCCCCTCCCTCTGCTCAGGCTCTCTCCCTCTCTCCCTGTAATATATAATAATATACTTTATATATATTATATAAGTAATATATATATAAAGTTGGAGGATGAAAACATGAAACTTTCAAGAACATAGCAGAAAACATGGAAGAATAGCTTAAAGCATATTAACAAAGGAAAAGATTACTTATTACACAAAAAACACTACTATAAATCAACAACAAAGATAATTATTTGGACTTTATCAAAATGTGAACGTCTGTAACCAAAATATCGCTTAAGAAAATGTAAGTGCAAGATATAAACTGAAAAAAATATTCATTTTACATGTGTTTGACAAAGATCTTATATCCAGATACAAATCAACAATTAAAAGTCAAACATACAATAAAAAAAAGTGGGCAAAATGTTTGAAGAGGCATCTCATAGAAAGATATAGGAATGGCCAATAAGAGCACAAAATAGTTCTTTACCTTCTTAGTCACCTGGAAAACAGAAAAAAAAAAAAAACAATGCAATACCACTTCACACTCACTAGAAGGCTTATAGTAATGACTAACAACAGTTATTGGCAAGAATGTACAGCAACTAAGATTTTCATACACTGTTGCCGAGAATATAAAATGGTACAACTACTGTGGCAAAATATTTGGTAGTTTTGCTAATGAAGTTAAACATACACCAACCCTATTACACAGAAATTTCACTCCTTGGTGTTTACCCAAGAGAAATTAGAACATACGTCCACAAAGGGACCTGACATATAATATTCATTGAAGCCTAATTTAGAGTAGGCCCAAATTGAAAACAACCCAAATGTTTTGGGTTTTGTTGTTTTACTAATTTCTCCTCTACAGGAGAATTAGTAAAAGGCGAAAGATTTATGCAATCTGAAGAGAAACCAGAGTATCTACAGGAGAATTAGTAAACAAAGTATGTTATATTCATATAATGGAATATTATTCAACAATAAAAAGAATAAACTCCCGGAACACACAACATGGATGGATCTCAAATTTGTTATACTGAAGAATAAAAGTCATATACAAAAGATCACTGTACTTTTATAAAGTTCAAGAGCAAGCAACTTAATCTATGGTGATAGAAATCAGAACACAAGTGATATCAGCATCATGGCAGCATAAGATGTCTCTAATTTTTGTTCCCCCCAACCACAAAAATTCAGCATCCATCCACAGACAGAAGTGCTTTTTTTTTTTTAAAGATTTTATTTATTTATTTGAGAGAGCGAGAATGAGAGAGAGTACATGAGAGGGGGGAGGGTCAGAAGGAGAAGCAGGCTCCTTGCTGAGCAGGGAGCCCGATGCGGGACTCGATCCCAGGACTCCAGGATCATGACCTGAGCCGAAGGCAGTTGCTTAACCAACTGAGCCACCCAGGCACCCGACAGAAGTGCTTTTGAAGGAGCTGTGGAATCCAGACTACACCAAGGAGCCTGGAGGAATCTTGCCCACCTGTGTTCTGGGCAATAGGCAGACAGACCTAGGTCTAAGTTGTGGACCCTGCAGTGGCCTATGAACTGGCTGCAACCTCTCTCTCTTGGCCACAGGCCAGGAACCCCTAGAAAACACCATCTTAGACAATCACCCATGGTTGAGAGAGCCCTTGTAGAAGTCCAGCTTTCCAGAGGAGAAGTTACAGCATACTGTTGGAGCAAAAAAAATATGAGTTTGGACACAGTGGAGTGGAAGGCAGTTACTAAAGACTGGAGGAAGTGACTTCTTCAAATATGAATAGAGCAACACAGAACTTTTAAGGAACAATTTCCACCTTACTACATACCAGGGTGGGGAATTGCTACTCTCAGGCATACGTACAGCTGGAAGCCAAGCAAGAGTCATTCAGAAGTAGTTTGGAGACTCTAATAGCTAAGTTACCTTAGCAGAGATATAGAAGATGAGAAGCACCGAAAAACAATTGTGCAAAGTTATAGGTAGAAGGGGCTGCCATTGCCTACAGTGTAAGAAGTTGTAAGCTTCCACCAACAGAAGCCACTATTCATTTATTCATTCAATCAAATATTTAAAATATTTAATCAGTGTCTAATACAAACTGGCACTGTCCTAGGCCCTGAAATTTCATGGTAAACTCTTTAACATCATGGGTCCTATATTGTAGTGGGAGAGGAAGGTATTTATCAAATAATCACACCAATACATGTACAAATATGAAAGTACTAATATGAAAAGAGTAATGGAGGAAAAGTACATAGAGCTAGAAGAGCTTATAACAATAATAGCAACTCCTTATGTTTATTTTTTACAACAACCCTACAAACTAAATGCAGTCATTCTCATTTCCATTTCATAGCTGAAGAATCTGAGGCAGTGAGAGGATTAGTACCTTGCCAAAGATCACAGAGCTGGCCAGTGGCTGAGCCGGAGTTTTGATCCAGGCCTTCTGTTTCTAGATTCGGTGTTCTTAACCACAGTGATATAGTGCATACCCTCATGATCTGGATGTGTTCAGGAAGATGTCCCTGGGAAAAAACCAACCAACCAGCCAACCTTTTAAACTGAAATCAGAGAGATGTGTAGGAATTCCCTGGGAGAAGAGTGTGTGCAAATTCCCTGATGTGATTGGGAGCATGGCAGAGTTGATGGACAAGAAAGTTGTACATTAATTCTACAAAAATTAGAGAAGATCCTATGTATGATTAAACAAGTCAGAAGAGAGAGATAATGTTAGCTTAAAGTGTCATTAGTTTGCGTCCTTCCTAAATTAAAAAAAAAAAAGACCTTCTAAATAAAGAGTTAAATTACATTCTCCATCAGCAGCTGCACTTCTTTGTTATTCTGTCCTCCGTGGGGGTGAGGAATGGGCCACCTTTACTATTCTGGGACCCTTTCAACCAGTACTGTTCACCAATATTAAGCTGAGATTGCAGGAGCCCTGAAACCTTTAGGCTCAATTCTTTTTTTCTAATCAGCTGAGGAAAGTTCTTTTCCCAACAACTGTATCCCATTGTTCCACAAAGACTCTTCTCTAAGAAAAATGAAGCAGTTATTTCCCCCTGCTAAACACACCAGGAAGGTAATACTTTTCTCAAATATCAAATCAGTCCGATTTCATTTAGACTTAAATGATTTTTCTGGCCCCTCTTCATGTAGATACCTCTGCAGTCAATTAGCATTGTCACTTTTAATCTTCTGTAGTCAGATCCTGGTCATTTCCCATTAGGGTTCTATTAAATAGATTCTTATGGCCTGGCTGAACTGACTGCAGTGCACTATCTGTAGAAAGCACGCTAGCCATCATTATGCAGCTGGCATTTACTAAAGGTTAGATATTACCGATAACCTTAATCACAAATTATGCTACTTTGCCTGAAAATTCACCTCTGGATTTTTTTTGCCACCAAACTCGAATGTTCCTAGAATAGTCAGGCTATGCTTGGATGGAAAGGCACCTTGAATTATGCATCTCAGCTTAAGCTACTTTAAACTTCATGGCCTTTGCCTCAAGATCCAAAGATGCTGTTGCAGTCAGGGGCAAAAACACCTGCATCTAACTGCAATGCCAGGTGCACTCTAACTAAAGAGGAAGGAAGCATACATTTTCCTCAGGAAAAGAACTCTGTCCTACTGTGGCTTTTCTCAGTCCATTGGGTCTTGCAAATAAAATAAGGATGGAACTGTAGAAAATTGAAACAGATAAAACATAGAAAATTCATATCTTCTAAGTGCAAATATAGGGCAATGTTAGAGTACCTGTACAACATACAGCAGATACAAAATAGCATCCTCTAATAGAAAAAGCAACAAGCCAGGTGTCAGAAAGCATGGCTTCCACATACCCAGTACTAAGTGCTGCTGTGACGTTGAGTGAGTTGCATGATTCCACTAGGCTCTGAAAGTCCTTGGTTAGATGTAAATATAAATTGGGTGCCTGACTAGTGACTTCAGCTGATTTAACATGGGATATCTCTTTGGCAGAGTGGAGAGAGAGGAAACAAACAGGACTGGCCTAGCACCCTCCAACTGGGCTGCCCTCTGTGGAATGGCATCAGGGAGACTGGTCACTATTACATCCTGAGGGAAGAGAGACAGGGAAGGCAGAACTGGAAGAGAGCTATGTCTACTATGTAATTTTATCGGCAGCCAGTCCTAGGGGATAGAGGTCCACAAATATATCCAGCAGTGTAAACCTTCTCATGGACTTCTGGCCCCTTTTATCCTTTCAGCCATAGGCCCATTCAATAAGCTTCTTAAGCATTTATTAAGTAGGGTCCCTGCCCTTTAAGGGCTTGTGGTTTAGTAGGAAAGAAGTTATGCTGGCTTTGGACAGGTGGTCACAGAGAATATTATGAGACTCAAGTCTTTACCTTTATTTTAGACCAAAGTTCTTGGTACCTATTCTAGATTTAGTTTCTCCCCAATTATTCTCTTACAGAGTTCCATCAATTTCTTCATCTGCCTCAAAGAAATTCTTCACAAATAAACATCTAGAACTAAACAGTAAATAGGACTAATTGGTATATGCCAGAGAGTTGACTAGAATGGGTCCTGCCTCTAAACTTCCTTTATGTCCTTTCATTACTGGTGATTATTTTACTCTTCCTTTCATTTAATTTGACTCTTCCTCAACTTCAACATCCAACTTAGGTGTTCTTTAAGAAACTTCTCAGACAATTGCATATCTAATTTCTGAAGAAACTAGTTTTTCTGAAGAACAACTTCAACATCCAACTTAGGTGTTCTTTAAGAAACTTCTCAGACAATTGCATATCTAATTTCTGAAGAAACTAGTTCTTCTGAAGAAATGTAATATTTCTGAAGAAATGTAGTTTCTTTGGAGCACCATACCCAGAAACTCACTCAAGTCCATAAAAATGGTACCCGGGACAATTCCTGCTGGATCTACTTTAATAAGTGGTTAAGGGTCAACTGTGATTAACATTAGCAAACGCTTGCTAAAGAGCTTGAAAATTATTTTATTAAATATTTTTAAGGAAAATTTCTGAAACTGTCTCTGTCCTTTAATCTTTCTCATCAAGTTAACTTTTTTCATGCAACCAAAAACTATCAATTTAATAAAGCCAAATTGTGATCACTTTAATATATTAAAGCAGGTGGTAGAGGTGAAAAATCAATGTGGTTTTGGAATTGTCTGAGAAGTTTCTTAGAGAACACCTAAGTTGGATGTTGAAGTCGAGGAAGAGTCAAATTAAATGAAAGATAGAGTAAAATAATCACCAGTAATGAAAGGACATGAAGGAATTTTAGAGGCAGGACCCATTCTGGTCACATTGGCCAAAGGAGTGTTGGTTCACCTGTTTTCATAAAGTCCAATGCAGAAATAATAAAATGTCTTTCAGGCCATCCCTCCCCCCACCATTTAAAGTGCAAATAACTGTACAAGAGATGAAAATGGTTATGTTCTAACACCATAGAAAAATATAAATAAGTGACATAGTTATTTACTCACAATAATAGCAACACCCATACATATTTGAAAAGCAGCAGTATCCTCACAACTTTATAATATTTTATGCTTGCGGTAGTCCTTCAAAAAACAGATGCTAAAATGTGATTAGATATGCAAGAATTTATTAGGAAAAATACCTGTGAGAGAAGAAGGAGGGAGCCGAGAGAGGCTGGGAGAGCTGTCAGACTATGATATGAGGCTGACCGTGAGAGAAGGAAGGAAGGAAGGAAGGAAGGAAGGAAGGAAGGAAGGAAGGAAGACTGTGAGGAAGGGAGGAAGAGAGACAGGCCAGGTGGAAGCATCACAGGCTGCAGTGCAGTTCTAAGGAAATTTTGTGAAGCTGTCAGAGACTCCTCAAGCTAGGGTCAGCCTTCACAGAAGTCCCATGCTTCCCATGATGGGTCTGCCTTAATATCTCCTTGGGCTGAATTATTGTCTGGGAGCAGCCAACAAGAACCATGGCCTCTGTACAAACCCAGCATTGGGTTTTAGGGAGTAGCAGCTGAGGCCCTCAACAATTTCCTTGCTGTTGGAAATCTGAGAGCTTCATTGTCTTGACTGCCATAGTCTTAAAATTAGACCTTGGGTTATACCACAAAACATGGATCACATGTGGCTCATCCCAAATTCTAATAATTTTGGCACAAAGGATTAATAATAGTAATACCTAACACTGGTAAGCTGCTTCGTATACTCACACCACCACTGCAAAGAAAATATTGCCATGCTGGGGCACCTGGGTGGCTCAGTCAGTTAAGCATCTGCCTTCAGCTCGGCTCATGATCACAGAGTCCTGGGATCGAGCCCCACATCAGGCTCCTTGCTCAGTGGGGAGTCTGCTTCTCCCCTGCCTGCAGCTTCCCTTGCTTGTGCTTGCTCTCTCCCTCCCTCTCTCTCTATGTCAAAGAAATAAATAAAATCTTTAAAAAAGAGAGAAAATATTGTCATGCCAATTTTCTAGCTAAAGAAAACTACTTAATAGAATTAATAAGAAATGGACAGAGAGCTCAAATTCAGGTCATTTGACTCTGTAGCCCACATGCTTCCCACCACTCATGCTGACTGAGGTAAGAATTAAAATACCCAGTTTCTGCGATAATGAGCAGTATCTCAAATAGCACAGTTCTGAGGTAGCAACATACATTATCAACAAAACTGGGGCATTTATTAAAGGGAAAGGGGGGACTATTAATAATCCCATCAGGGCAATGATGCTTTCTTAATTGGAATTTTCCTCACATCAGTCTATAATCCTGCAGCATCCTTCATGGACAGGTATAAAACACCAATCCCATCTAGAGTCCCCTTACCAGGAGAACCATCTCTAGGCTCAAGGAAGAATTGCCTTCAGCTCCCTACTCACCCCTGCTTCTTTTCCCAGAGAAAAATTGCCATTCAGAGCCTCTGGCCCAACTTTCTACCTCCATGAAATGCCTGGAAACTGACCCTATGGTTAGAAGGTTTGTTTTAGGTCATAACTGCAGATTAAATTTCATTTATTCAGTATCTTTGCCACCAACTATACACTTCATTTGCAGCTGGCTATTTGCCTAGAGTAACTTATTTATTTAATTGATTGACTGTCTCGGTTTTCAGAGTAATTGTTTATCCCAAGTGGCATAACAGCATGTTCTGTTCCTATGCTCTTCTCAGGAGGAGAGTGCTGGCTGCTTGGAATAATTCAATGTCTCATTAAACAGAACATGCTGAAACTTAGCTCCAAAAACTCTAAACCAAGATACATGTTCTTCACAGCTTTGTAGATTTCATCTTTTTCTGGTGAATGTGCACGCAGGAAGAATGCTTGCTCAAGTCTAAGTCAATCAAATATTTAGGGAAAACAGGGACTTCATCATTCTGTCTTCCAATCTGTTTAGCATCTTTACCTTTCCTCCAAGAACATGATATTTTGTGCTTGCTGGTAATTATTTCACAAAGCCTAGAAGTTTCTACCCTATGACTGCAGGAGGTAAGGGTCTCTTTAACCATAGATACATTCTGGTGTTCACATTATGCTTCTGAACTGGTAGTTGATTTACTTGAACCAGTCATGTTTAGCCATCACTGTGTTAATGACTCCAGCCCAGTCCACGCTTCTTTTAATTATGATTGCAGCCATTTTCACAGTACTTGAGGCATAAGCCAGTGCAACCCCAGCCACCTCTATTCCATCCCAACTCACTACAGATAAGAATATTGTTAACTGCAGTGCTATAGCATGCCCAAGATTATCACCACTGCACTTCCATTTTAGAATCCCTTCTTGAGGAGCTTCTTCTTAGGAAAAATAGTATAGAAATTCTGGCAGAAATACGTCTAGTTTAGTTGGTCCCAGAAAAATTTGAGTGCAAGGAATACCACTAGAGAAATGGGCAGGTGGCATAGGGAAGAGAAGAAAGCCAAAAAGTGGTACATTGTTAAGCCTTCCAATTATTAACAAGAAATGGGAAACTGGGTGTTAATCCTGTGGGAAAACTCTAGGGAAAAGAATTATCCTGCACAAGTGACAAGGGAACCAGGACATTTTTGTATCGATTTCTAAGATTCTTTGATTGAGGGCTTTATTCAGGGATGTTTCTTTCCAGGTCCTTATGGCTTGCCACACACAAGGTCAGCATGGCCTTCTGCACTTCTGGATGTAGACATTGGGAATTGAAAATCATCTAGAGCACCTTGACATGGTAGCATCTGAGGGATATGGATGGGGCTTTGACAACATGTGCTACCTTCATACTTTAAAAAATGAAATGTTAAATACCTTTCATGTAAACTAAATGGTATAACTTAATTCTGGCTCAAATTCTATTGCTTTCTCTGAGTATTATTAGCATTATACATAATACCTAGATTTTCCACAAGCAATTGCTTAGATTGTTGCTTCATTTAGTTGATAGTAAACTGTAATGTTAAGGAAGAGTAGCTTTGAGAGTCAGGCTGAACTTCAAATATAAGGTCTCCTGTTTCTTATCTACAAGCTTTGACAAATTTCTGAAAACAAGACAATTCAGTTTTCTTGCCTGTAAAACAGAAATGATAGTACCTACCTCCTAACAGTTATTGTGATGAGTGAAGACATGATATATTTAAAGAGTTTGGCACAGTGCCTGGCAAAGGGTAAACCTTGATTAAATAGTAACCCAAGAGGATTCAGGAATAATTTAGAATTTGTATTGCTGTGATCCTTATTGTTTTCCCAAGCTTTGGTAAGACCGTTCTGACAATTTACAGTATGCAGACATATTTACCTAGCTAGATGTCCTCAGTTTGCCCTAATAGATTCAGATGCTACCTTTTTGCACCCTTATCTGTGCCCCTGGAAGCTGCCCCACATCTTCTGCTTTAGTGGGTTCTTGTGTCCTCCAGTTCCCTCTTGGGTTGGCCAATGGGAGGGAGCGGAAGGAAATCAGAGAACAGGAGGAAGTGAGGTCATGGTGTCTGTTACACCCATAACCTCCTTTCTGGATCATCACAGTTTGGCTATATCCCTTCTATTAAAAGTCACAACAGCTGACAGGTGAATCTCTTTATACAGCCTTGTTCTGGATTCCAATGAGTTCCTGGTCCCCTTGTTTCTTCAGTCTGTGAGTGATAAAGGCTTACTGTGGTTACTATGCCCTATGGCACTGCACTTTATTGTTTCCTAACCACAGCTTTGTAAATAATCCCTCCCCAGTTATTCCCAGTGTGCCACCTGTTTCCCACCAGGATCCTCACTGAGGTATTAACAAAGGGGCAGATTTCCTCCCATAGGCCCTATAGGTATGATGGGTAAGTGTGTCAGGCAAAAGTGGGGGGCAGGAGTATGCACATGCATGTGAATACACATCAATATAATTAATTCCATCAATTATTTTATAAGTAATATGATAAGTAAATTCCAGTGTTTTTCAAGGCACTGCATCTACTGCACTAGTTATATGTACATACACACACACACACACACACACAGAATCACATGCTGTGGATGGAAGAAGTATTGTATAAGGAGATGCCAAGATCAGGAGTTCTCTTTTTTTTTTTTTTTTTTTTTTAAGATTTTATTTATTTGCGAGAGAGAGAATGAGAGACAGAGAGCATGAGAGGGAGGAGGGTCAGAGGGAGAAGCAGACTCCCTGCCGAGCAGGGAGCCTGATGCGGGACTCGATCCCAGGACTCTAGGATCATGACCTGAGCCGAAGGCAGTCGCTTAACCAACTGAGCCACCCAGGCGCCCAAGATCAGGAGTTCTCAAGCTTTTTGCTGCTACGGGGTAGTTGATCCTTCCATGAGTAATTTTCTTTCGCTATGCCAATGATTCTTAGTGAGCAGGGGAAGTATATTGGAATTAATGGATCTTAGAGAGATTTTCAAAATTTTCCAGGAGATTCTGACATGACCTTTATGTTAAACGCTCAAGAAATGCTTAAGAAGTGTTCCTTCTCCTAACTAGACTTTCAAACATTAAAGTTTTCACCCCGAGCCCTTTCTTTTCTGAACAAAAGAAAAGAAAATTAAGTATAGTAAAAATGTTTGGGGCTACTGGGTCTTATATACCTGAATTTGAATCTCAAATTAGCCACCTCTTAAGACCATTTGGAATGTTTTTCATCTGTAAAATTGGAATATTGAAGCATTTTTATAAGAATATGGAGATGTGTTATGTATATTATTTATTTACATATATGTAAAAATTATATATTTGCATAAATGTATTGTTATGTAATGCATATTTATATATTTATTTACATAAATATATGAACATAATACATTTGAAATGAGATGATTTAAATGCTCTTTATATCAATGAAAGGTAGTAATCAATATGGGTAGGACAGTAGAAGCAATATATGTGCAGAAGCAGGGGTAGGCGAGTTGAAGATTTACCTCCCATTCTAAGAAGCCTGGAACATAGGGAGGTTTGGAGAAAGCATAGGATAATGAAAACAGAAAGGAAAATTCCAGCATCATCCTTCTGGATGTTGAAAATCTGCTATTAGGAACCCCACCCCCCATACACAAAGAACATCAAAACAAAGAGATTTTAGTGAATGAAAAGGTAGGTTGCAGATGCAATAGGTAGGGTAGTATAAGGGGCAACACTTATTGCAGTCTAATAGCAGTAGTAACATGGTAACAAATCCCAATCACCAAGGCCAGTAAAACTATGTCAGAGTTCTCAGGCATCTTCGCTTTTAATCATTTATTTCTACTTTTTCTTTTTTAGATTTATTTATTTATTTTAGAGAGAGCGGAGGGAGGGACAGAGAGAGAGAAAGAATAACTATTTTTTTTAAAGATTTTATTTATGTATTTGTCAGAGAGAGAGAGAGAAAGCACAAGCAGGGGGAGTGGCAGGCAGAGGGAGAAGCAGGGTCCCCACTAAGCAAGGAGCCTGATGCGGGACTCGATCCCAGGACCCTGGGACTGTGACCTGAGCCAAAGGCAGACACTTAATGGAATGAGCCATCCAGGCGTCCTGAGAGAGAGAGTATCAAGCAGACTCCCCGCTGAGCCCAGAGCAGATGCTGGGCTAGATCTCAGGACCCTGAGATGATGACCTGAGCTGAAATCAAGATTGGATGCTCAACCAACTGAAACACCCAGGCACTCCTATTTCTACTTTTTAATAATATGGTCCAGGATCTTATTTTTTTCTCCCCATCAACCAAATTCTCTAGCTTGCCTACAATTTGCCTTATTTTCATAATTCCTTTACTTCTTTTTGAAAATCCTCTTAGCCCAATATTTTTATCAGGTTCTGCTTGCAGAAGCACTGGAGTTCAATGAATAAAGGCTCAGGCTTTAGAACTGGGTGGATTTGGTTTGAATCCATGGACGCAGGCATGGGGATTTATGTTCAGCTGATTGGGTGGAAGATGTGATATAACTAGTTAGAAAGATGAGGGAAAGGATATTCACCTTCCAGGGCTATTTTTGCTTACTAGATAATGAGCATAAAGTGCTTAGCATACACTAAGCACATGGCATATTCTAAGCTTTAAATGAATATTATCTCATTTGTTTCTTCATTTCTTACTCTCCTTTTTCCCTCTATTGGCCTAACTATTTCTGTCATTTTTTTCCCCTGCTTTCTCTATATGCCCACCTTAATCTTTTCCTGAGATTCCAAAAAATATGGTAGGATGCTCTTAGTATTAATGGCTACATCACCAGCTCAACTGAGAAGAAACCCCAATACCCTATAGTTAAATGGAGTATACAGAATAGAGTTTGCAAATGTCAGGAGTTCAGCAGCAACACCAATGGGATGGAGGAATGTGGCATGGTGGAAACAACCCAGAAATAGAGAATATGAGACCAAAAGAATTCTTGGCTAAATCAGACATTAACTAGTTTTGCCTCATTGGTCTCGCTTGCCTTCTGTATTAAATAGCCAGTTGAACGACATGATATCAGTTTCCCCCCAGCTTCAACATTCTATAATTCTACTTAATTAGTTCTTATCCTTCATAGGGCATAAAACACCTTAGGAAAATTTAGCTTCAAATCCAACCTAATTAGCAACCCACCTCCTAACATGTTTAAGTTCCCTAAATATTTTTCAATCTGTTGGCACATCAATTAAAAAATGAAAAAACTGATTGGTAAGGGCATTGTACTTGATACCTTTAATGCAGAAAACAAATTGCAGATCTAGTCTCTGTTACCCATAGTCTAATTGAGGCATAACCTGCCATGTATCAGGACAAGGTTAGTAATGTAAATGTGATTACATACATGCACCTGAGGGAACTAGCATTTTGGAGGTAGAGGTGGAGGCAGGTATTGCCGTGGAACTAACTCTCACTGAAAACCTACTCTCTGCCAGTCACTCTTTATACCTTACTTTATTGAACCCTCAAAACTCGACTGGGAAGGGGCGCCTGGGTGGTTCAGTCAGTTAAGTGTCTGCCTTCTGCTCAGGTTTCCTGGGATCGAGCCCTGCATTGGGTTCCCTGCTCAGCAGAGAACCTGCTTCTCCCTCTCCCTCTGCCTCCCCCCCGCCCCACCCCAGGCTCATGCTGGTGCTCTCTCTCACTCTCTATCTCAAATAAATAAATAAAATCTTTAAAAAACAAAAACAAAACAAAACTCTATAGGAATTATTATTATTCCTGCTTTTTGTTGGATGTGAAACTAAGGTTAAATAGAAATAGTATATAGCAAATTGGGATTTAGCCCCAGACATTAGGCCACACCACATGTCTCCCTAATAAAAGACTAGTTCTTAGAGAAGGAGAGAACTAAGGCCTTAAGGATAGAGGGCGTTTGTGAATTAATAAAGAATAGCTCTCTATCAAGGTGGCAGGTAGAGCTAAAGGGGATGAAGTCATGTAGGAAACAGAAGTCTCCCTCACCTCAATCTCAAGAAAGGAATTGTGCATCCTCTTTTTTTCAAATTTGGAATTAAACAAGCACCAAATAGTATATGGAATTGGGGTTAGTGATGGTCTAACACCATGGACTGGTTGATTAAGAGTATTCTGAGAGGGAAGGTAATGACAAACACATACCCTTTCCAAAGAATGTCATCAGCAAATAAAACCCTGCAAGTAGTTGGATGAACATGGTGGTAGGATTTTATTAGTGACCAAACAACAAGAATTCCTACAGAGAGCCTGGGACAAAAGAGATACCCAACCTTTACCCTGCATCTCAGATTCCTTTCTTTCAGAGAGCTTTAGGGAAAAAAAAAAAAAAAAAAAAAAAAAAAAACGTTTAAATTAAGTTTGTTGCAGCTGCTCTGTCAGGAACTTACCAAGTGCTACAGCCATCGGAGCAATTAAAAAAAATTGCACAGAAGGTAATTAAAAGCCTTCCTGGTTCTTGCGATTAGACTGACATTTTAAATGCCTCTGGATGTTTTATTGTGCCAATAACCTATTTCCCTCGTCTCCAAGAGAAATACAACTGACATCAGTAATTTGCCCAAATACTCTACAGGTAACATGTGCCAAATACAAACCTGCACTAAATTAGGACCAGAATTCCCTCTATGCAATTGGTATGATATATCTTAACGGGAAAACGACTATTTGCAAACTCCTTCTCTATGTTTGTGTTTTCAGTGTTCACTGTCCTGTTTACTCTGCTCTGAGAAGACAGCCTGATGGTAACTGCTGGCCGGAATACTCCACATCTATGGGCAAGGAAATCATTTCCAATTTACATGTGGTTGTGCAGGACAAAGCTCATGGCTTTGGAGGACAGGGCCTTATTTTGTCAATATTATTTCATGATGATGATCTATTGGGGAATGTGCTTCCCTTAACAGACTACTCATGCCAAGGGAATTCTGCCCCCCTCCATCCCTAATCCTTGATTCATGATTAGAACATGGGTTTGTAAGTTTGGTAAGAATCAATAAAAAGCTTACCATAGGATTGAATTTAGGAAGCTGTCCTGGCTCAAGGATTAGCAATTTGAGGACATGTCCTAATTTACAGCTTAGTTTCTCTCAATCTTCTGTTCTTTGGTGGAAAGGCCCCAGGGAGTTGTGGGTTTCTTTCAGTAACCAAAACAAGCATGTAGGCCAATCTTTCCTCTGAAGTGCAAAAATAAAAAGCAAACAAAAGCAACAGCAACAAACAAAGACAGAAAAGAAGACAAGTGGAATTTAAGGTGGGCTAAATTGGAAATATTATGAGAAAATAAGAGTTAAAGTCACCCTTAAGACATCAAAATTGAGTAAAAAGAAAAAAAATAAAAGCTGCCCCAGCTTCTGAGGAAGTACTAAGACTAAAGGCAAACTAACCTGTAAGCTTTTCTCTTTTAGACTTTCTAGGAGAAACAACATTTTAATTTGCTCTCTTAATTTCTCCCCCTGTGATTTATCTTTTCTACTTTGCAGAGTGATCTACAACCACTGTAAATGGGTCTCAACTCTCTTGCTCTCCTGTTTGAACAACCTTTTATCCTGGTAAGTGGCAGTGCTACCCAGGTATTCCTAATTCCTTCCAGAACCTTTGCTCTGCCTGCATGTGAATGACACTCACAGATCTCACAACCTTAGTCCTTCTGACTCACAGGCTACAGGACAGCAAAATTGAAGATCATTGAACATCAAGTAAAAATTTGTTAAAGAGAACATTGATTTCTTAGCAGAGTTATCTAGATTAAATACCACCAGACTTAAATAAGATGCTCACATTCTATGAGCTTGTTGAGGAACTTCATACAAAGATGGCATTACGAAGGACAGAAGAAAAGATGCTCTAAATCTATTAGAATTAGAAATTAGATTATACAATGTGAGAATGTCACAATGGATGGAAAGATGCAACAGGCAACAAATCCAAATTCCTTTAATTTGTTAAATAGAGTTATACACAGAGAGTGCAACACAGAGCACGAGACTAGGTAGCATTAGGGGGCTAGCTACCTTGGCCTTTGAGCCCTACTGACAGTAACAATGAAAATCAAAGTGAGGAGTTCATGGGTCAACAGAGCAGCTCCCTTTGTCACATATATGAGTTTTTATTTATATATTTTTAATAGATTCTCACAATTTTTCTGGAGACTCTGGCCACTCACCTGCCTGCCCACCTGATGCAAACCACTAGTAACAGCTAAGGACATTCTTAAAGCTCTGGTGAATTGAAAATGAATTCCCTCTGCGTCTGCAGACCCAAGCACTACTCAATTCCTACAAACACAATGGAAGAGCTTTGAAAGTATGAGTTCTTCATATAGAAGTGTTGGTCATAAAATCTACTCCTCTAGAAAATTTTCAAAAGAGGATAAATTCCAGGGCACCTGGGTGGCTCAGTCAGTTAAGTGACTGATTCTCTTGATCTCAGCTCAGGTCTTGATCTCAGGGTCATGAGTTTAGGCCCTGCATTGGGCTCCGTGCTGGGCATGCAGCCAACTTGAAAAAAATTCCAATGGACACAAGATGATTAAGGAGAAATAAATATAAAATATTCTTTCACTAAATTTAGTGGAAAAAAAAAATAAAAGTAGGTTTAATGCAGTGAAATAATCTTTGAGATAAGCATTTATTTGATCATTATCATATGATGAAAAAAAGGTTGATTGTAATGAATTTTTATTTTTCATTTGCTTAATTTAGCATTGTGAAAACAGATAAGTCATTTAAGTTAACATAAGAAAAACAAAGTGGTTTCTCAAGATACTGGATAGCCCCCAAATGACATAACATCTCAAAAATGTTAATTGAGCTTTTTTGATTACGCAGGTCAACATGAGGAATTGATGGGACTTTCACCATGTCATCTAAAATTTAAATTAATTCATTAAGTTCTTTTTGTCAGGTGTGAAAACAGCAGTGTTATGTAGAATATGTTTTAAGAGAAAAAGTAAACTTTACAAATGATAATTTATGGAAAATTTCTGAACGATTTTAGATTGTATTATGTATAAGGGATATTGAAGTCATGGTTTGATAATGGTAAATCACTTTAAATTTACTAAAATAAAAATCCATCAGTATTATATGTTCAAGTGTTTATTTTCAGATGTGTAAATTCCCTACACACACAAGCCTTTTAGGAAATCAGCAGTTGAAGTCAGACAAAAATTATCATTTTTAAAATAACTGCTAATAGGTATTAATACCTGGGGAGCATTACATACATAAAATGGAGAAAGTGCTAGAACTAGGGAGGAATAGAATTCAATCATGCTGAGGAGGCATTTAAGTTTGTGCCCTTTTTACACCAAACCATCTGTATTCCTAAAGTAGATGTGAAACTTACAAATGCATTTACGTATCCTAAGGAAACAATCAGAAATTAAGAAAAAGTTATATGAACAGAGATTTGGTACTTCCTTGTATTTATGATGTAGTCATACTGAACTACTTGCTCCAAAATGTGGGAATGGTAAAATGTCCAACGGTTTATTATATTATTGAATGTGATATATTCAGTAGACATGATGTTTTTTGAAGAATTTTTAGTTACAGGAGAAACATTTTCTTAATACTAAGTAGGGAAAGCAAAACAAAAATTTCTAAATATAATTTTAAATTTTGAAAATCATCTGCACGTATACGAAAATGTTGCCAATAGTTTATCTCTGGGCAGTGGGATTATGAATGACTTTTTAAAAATCTTTGTTCTCTTTCCCATATTCCAACTTCTCTACCAAAGTGATTCTTACTCCTCTAATAAAAAAAAAACTGGAATATTTTCAACTACATGTACGTTAATAGCTCTGTTTTTAATTGCAAGCTCAGGCCAGTCACTTCTAAAATCTCTTTTCTTTTATGCCCTTGATCCACTTGTACCTGCTCCCAGGGTCATCCTTGAATGTATACTTCTTCTTTGCTCCCCACATGCACACAGCAGCTAAGTTATGCTGGTGCTCAATGTCTCAGGAACTTACTCCTCCACCCTCTTCACTACCACTTTAGTTCATGTCTTAATCACTTTTTTTCTGTTCACAAATCTGTTTGGATCCCATCCAACCCTTCTCAAGTGCCTTCTCCACTCAACTTGTATACCAATCTGTCCAAAATGCACAACTGCTTAAAAACTTCCTCACTTACTCATCACTGGGACTCCTTGGCATGAAATATAGCCCTTGGCAGCCCTGTCTCTGCCTGCCTGGTCAGCCTCAGCTCCCACCCTTCATCTCCCATGGCCTTGCACTTCACATGAGAGTCATTCTGTGCTATTTATAATTTCCCTGTCACTGTGGCTTTTTACTGTTCTGTCCCTTTGCAAGTTCTGTTCCCTGTGCCCCATGGCCTCTTTGTTCCCATTTCCATCTTCCTCTTGTCTGCTTCACCAAGTTCTGTGCTTGTCATCAGTCCCTGTGTGATGCCATTCTCAACTACCCCCAAGAGACAATTAAGTGAGTTTTCCCCTATAATACTTCTTACTCTATATATGTTTATCCCTGTATATATCAAAAGTTCATCTTTTTACTTACATGTCTTTTGCCTCTAACCAAGATGTAAGTTTCCAGGGCTCATTATCCACCATTACATCCCTAGTTTGTAAAGTTGTTGTAATCTCTGGCATTCAGTGTAGAGCTATTGATACATTACATGTAACAATATATGTGATTTTGTGGACCTTAAAAATAATTCCAGCAAAAGAGACATGGACATACCCTGTGCCATGTGGTTAAAATATGAACTCTTAAATACAACAACTTTTTTTTTTCTGTTTCCAAAGAGTTATTTTTTACAGATTTTTCACCATTGAGTCAAATATTTGTTGACTAGAGATATTAATTTGAACTGGTTGACTTAGTTAATTCAGTGAAGTGAAAAATCCAATGAACTGGTTGTTTTCAATGAATGACTCATCAGTCCATGCCAGATATTTGTACTTACAGATTTCTATAAGCTAACTAAATCTTTGCAAGCCCAGTCTGGAATATCTCATTTTATTTTATTTTGTTTTCCTATGACTAAAGCAAAAACTTCTAGTCCCAATGTTGCCTGCACTCAAGAAGTAGCATAAACCAACTCCAAGATTAAACAACTTCATCCCTGAAATCATAGCTCACCTTTTCTACCACTTACTAGCACCACTCTTTGACCCTCTTAGCTCTAGCAGGACTGAGAGAACTTTCAGTCCTTCCCTGTATTATTTGATTTTCCTGGACTCATTTTTTTGCCGGATTTTTTTTTTCTTCTTCTTCTTATTCAGATATTCCCTTGGTTATCTGGGCTCTGATCTTGGTTCTATTTTGTGAGCTTCCTCTGTCTATACCTGGTTGCCTGTATAACAGAGGATGAAGAATGATGTACAGCAGGGGTATTCACTGCTTAATTTGTAGTGGATTCCTGTAATATGCTGGGAAGGATTCTGAAACCATGTTCAGTGGGAAGGAGATTCATGACTGATTAGTAGTGTCTGAAATAAGCCCAGGGAGAGAGATTAGGTGTGGCTCCCCTTGGTATAATGGCATTAGAGATAACAGGTATTAGTCTGTATTTACAACTAGGACAAGTACAACCAAGGGCAAGTTACTTAATTCTGTGAGACATGGTTTCCTCATCAACAAAATGAGAATAAAACACTCTGCAGGCTCATTCTTAAGATGGAATTAGATACTTTGAATAGTATGTTTTTCATAGAATACGTAATAGGTGTTCAATAAATGGAGGGAAACTACAGATAACAATGATGGCCAACTCTTTTCAAATTTAGATTGTGACTTTTGCTCTCTTCAAAGGATGGTCTACTCAGTCAGATTAAATGAAAATTTCTGTTGATTACAGTGTTGACAATGTAAAGGGTGATCACTTTCCTAGCTAGGTAATAGCCCTCACTGGATGCCTCCCTATGCCTCTCAGAGGCCACCATTCCCTCTGAAAAAAATATGCCATTGCTGTGTTTGAGTCTGATGCATGTTTCCCAGAATGTAAGCACCATCTTCCATTTTGAACCATCTCATTCACTCCTGTTTTCTTCCCAGTTATCTTGCACTTGAATGTTTGTTCCATCCCTAGGACACTTTGGGGGTGCTTCTTTTGATATTCTGACTTGTTTTGGTGTGGATTCCTATCCAGGAAACTGCTTACCAACTCCACTATCTCGCATTCATGCTGAGGTCCTCTGTACTCACTGCTGGCCCCAATATTCTGTTTCCTTGTACTCCTAAGTTTGGGAGGTGACCAGACAATGGTAACCCAGATCTCACATTAAAAAACAAAAACAAAACAATAAAACTTAATTTCCCAGCTGAAAGTGTCATCTTCCACTTGGCAAAGAGATATATCCTCAGAATTTAAGATTGCAGTTGGTTGAGGTGACATAGCATTGAAGAGTCAAGACAAGACACAGATCAGCTAGCCAGAGATTACTTTATAACACACAGAGAGGGACAAGATATTTCTGTGAGCTTGACTCATATCTGAGATGTTTTTCCCAGTATCTGGGGATTGTGTTAAATGAATATCACCTGGGTCTTTTTATCTTCCCTCACTTCTGAATCTATTTCTCACCCTTCTCATTCAAAAATGAAAGTCCTGAGGGCCTGTCATGATAACAGATGTTTCATTCCTTCGCATTTTAAAATTAACATAGCACTTGAGTCATAGCTTCTGAGGGCTTTGGAAAGGAAACATGAGCTTGATACACATGGAAATAATAAAACTAGATGAGAGTTAAAAAACAGCAAACATTCATTTAGTGCCAAATGAACACAGTAATTACCACCCCCAGCCGACTGTGTTAGAAAAGTAGCAGATAGTGTTTTATGGGAGAAAATGGTTGTTCTCCATAGTAATATATCCATACAATCAGAGGAAATAGTAATATTTTGGTAGAAAGAGCAACTGAGCTGAGTGTCGGGACACCTAGATTCTAAGTGCGATCTACTTATCTGTGAAATGTGTCTTATTTGGCCATTGCCGCTTTTCCTAAAGTGTATAACATAGAAACTAGCCTTTTTGAGGTTCCCTAAGAAAAATAAAAGGTCTGTAGACATTGGTGTTTGGGAAATGATATATACTATAGCCCCCAACTTGGAGAGTCATGATTCCTAATAGTGTATTAAAGGCACTGAGAAGGTCTGTAATAAAGACACCTGACTGATTTGTGTTGTTTCCAAAACATTTTAGACATTTTGATATTTTTATTTTGTAAAGATTGATTGATTGATTGTCAGTTCTCTATTATTTATAAAGTCTATTTTTCAAACATTTCTACCTTCTTAATTGTAGCCTAGTAGCCGTACATATCAATTTTTAG
This sequence comes from Neomonachus schauinslandi, assembly GCF_002201575.2. NCBI lineage: Eukaryota > Metazoa > Chordata > Mammalia > Carnivora > Phocidae > Neomonachus > Neomonachus schauinslandi. Next base: position 103,185,118 of record NC_058405.1, read on the forward strand.
AAGCAATTTAAATTTGACTGAATTCTATTAGTTTACTATTTTATTAAGTATTACTATCTTTGTTTAACCTAAATTTACCTCTTTGCAAAGTATTCTCTACCTCTGTTCTAGGATTTCATCAACAGTTGTTTATTCTGTACACTCTTTTTTCTTTTTTCTTTTTTTTTTTTTTTTGCTTAGATAATAAAGTTTTCGGCAAGCTCATACTCGTAATTATCATCAACATTCTCACAGCTACCACTTATTAATCACTCACTAAGTGTGAAGGAATGTGCTAAATGTTTTGTATGTATTTTATACTTAGTACAAACATTGTGGCAACTATATATATTGTAATTTACATTTTTAAGTGAAAAACCTCAGCTAAAGATTACATAACTTCCCCAAAACCTGATAGGTAGTCAGTGGCAGAGATAAGATTGTACTCAAGAGTCCCTCTGACATCAATGTCTAGGAGCCGCTAACTGTACCATTGTCCTTGCATGCAGCTTGAAATCTTAGTGTTTCTTCATATAGAATCAAGGAAGCCTACAGTCCCCACAACAGAAGAGTCTAAGACAGCAGCTCAAAGGGCCCTCCTCGCTCCCAACGCATTGAAAGCAATTGCTTTGCACATCTGTATCTGGACAATTGATTCTTTTCTGGTTTCACTGCCAAGACCTAGTCTGGCATATTCAGTCCTTTGCTGATTTGCTCTGAGATTTAATCTTATGTTCTGGAATCTTCTTTTCCAGTCTCATTGCTGATTTGATGATCCTTATATTTGGCCTGTCCTTTGGCATTTGCTTTTCTTTCTCCAGGTGTGGATCCCTCCAGTTTTATCTCTGATTTCATTAGATTGTTTCCATGATTTTCCTTTTGAACCCAGACCCAGCTCTGTCTCCTGTTTCAGCCACATCCCCTCTTCAGCATACAGGGATTTTCTAGCTCAGGGTGATTATTGCTGCCATTATCTGGCCCCCAGCGCTGGAGGGCCTAACTCTGGATGCCCCAAGTGGGTTAACCTCAGTCCTGAGAAGGCCATCCAAATCCCCTTGCCTATTTCACAGGTTCTTCTTCCAATATTCTCTAGCCACATGATGCTTATTGAATGATGGAAACTCAAGGCACTTGCACTATCCAACTGCAGGAAAACCAGGGCTATAAAGGAGTCTGAGGCAAAAGAATTTTCTTTTCCTCTTAACATGCCTTCTGATAATGTCTCACAGCTTTGGTTGCCACTGGGTTACCACAGTAGTTTCAGCTAATTTGTCAAGGAAAATATTCTCCAATAATTTTTCTAAATGTTTGCTTACCAAGTCATAAATCAAGAGACAAAATCATCTTTCTCCCTTTCTTTGAGAACTTGGACTGGTAAATTAAAATATATGGCTCCATTTTTCCTCATCTATCTATAAAATTAAAGCAAGACCACATCAGTTTCATGGGATGTTCCAAGAGTCCCCGTGATCTGTGGTGTGTCTTGGGGGGACATCGGAGCAGGGGAGAGGTGAAGATTATGGAGCATGCCCAGGCTAAAAAGCCGCTTTAATCTGTCTTATAAGTTAGGTTTCTGGGTAACATTTTATTTAGAAATAAAGGAAAGTTTCAAAAAAATAAGTTGGCGCAGACTAGACCAAGCCCTGTGTTGCCCTGCCTTTCTCCCTTCATGCAAAACTTCCCCTTTCCCTTCCTGGCCTTTAAGATGTAGTTCAGTGTCACCTACATTGAGATGCCTTCCTGGTTCCCTTAGGCTCCATGTTCTGTGTTTCCAGAGCTCTTTATTATTGTTCCTGAAATAGCACATGTCACGCAATATTGTAAGTTATATGGCACTTTCTCCCCCCAGTCCGCCAACAACCATGCCCTCTTTATCTTGCTATTCGTAGTGCCTGGCACTATGCTGAGGGCATAGTAGGTGCTCAACAAATATTTGCACAAAGAATGAATGGTTCATTCAATAAATAAAGTTTAGATTATTTCCCCTAAGTCTAACACATGGCCTAACCCTTTCTGAAAGGGAAACTGTTACTATTTTTCAGCTTATTCCCTGTCTTAGTAAATTCAGGCTGCTATAACAAATACCATAGGCTCGGTGGCTTAAACAACAGACATTTATTTCTCATAATCTGGAGGCTGGGAAGTCCAGGGAACCTGCCTCTGTTCCCCATGAGGGCCCTCTTCCTGTCTTGCAGACAGCTAGCTGCTTTCTTGCTGTATCCCCACATGGTACAGAGAGGAGGGAGAGAGAGACAGTGAATGAGCTCTTGTCTCTCTTTCTCTTCTTGGAAGGATACTAAGCCTGTCTTGAGGGACTCACCCTCATGACTTCATTCAGAGCTAATTACTTCCTACAGGCCCCATTTTCAAATACTATCCACATTGGGGGTTGGGGCTTCAACATATGAATTTGGGGAGTATACAAACATTCAGTCCATAACATTACAAATACTTATATGAAGAATGAATGATTCATCCAATAAAGTTTAGATTACTTTTCCTGAATTTAACACATTTCCTTACACTTTCTGAAACTGAAACTCAGTTACTATTTTTTGGCTTACTCCCACAGTCTCTCAAGATGTCCCTGCAATTTATTCATGTCACCCTGGCATTTCACTATCGGGAAGAGCTAGTGTCATCAGCAAATTTGGAGATGTCACTGTGCACTCCATCTTCCAGATCACATCTAAAAATGTTCTCTGAGACCAATCCTTAAAGGATTTCTCAGTTTATATTCCCTGTATCTAGATCTGTGTATTCTTATTCTTGTTTCATGGATAGAAACTCAGTCCGTAGGGATACATGATGACATTTTTTTTTTCAAATCTAATTTAATTTTTAAGAACAACTGTTGGACGCGGTCAAAGGCTTTTGAAGGTCAAGTAATTTGCATTCTCTCTGCTCCAAAACGTGAAGAGTAGTGGAGGAATTTAGAGCTTTCCTATTTTACATTCACCTAGATGCTTCTGTATAGCATCAGAAACACCGGGTTACTTTGGGAGGTAATGAAGTGATGAATAATCTTAGGTTGATACAATCTTCCTGGAGGTGTTATCTGACTGTATGATCACATGCTAAACTAACTATGTTCCACTTGGATATGTGCTGGAAATGAAAATGTAAAATTGTATATAACTCTGTGGATACTTTCTAATCACTACTTTAATCTCTCATTTTATTGATAACTTTTACATGACAACCTTACCGTGCAATCTAAGAGATCAGCTTGAATTCTAATTCATCATATTTTTCATCTATCCCCCCAATACTCACACATATTCAAAGCACATAATAATAATTTGGTCTTCAGTCATCATTTTTGTTTTCTATTAAGAAAAAAATCTTTCATATTCATCTCCCAGAATTTGTACCAATGATCTGATTATTGAAGTATCTATACAAAGCAACTTTATTATTCAAGTAACCCATAGCCAGTGTAGATTGTCAAATGTTAAACTACACAATGAGTTTAGCAATACCCCTCATCTAGAACTGCAGAATATAGTTTCTTACTTATTATAATTTTGTGCTTGTTTTGGATTTTTTTGAATTGCATTACACACCAAGTAAAGGTTCCACACTTTGCAAAACATACTTCCCAAATTGTATTGATTTTCTCTGGATTAGATTTCTTTTTTTCATTTAGCTTTTATCTCATATATTTATTCTAATATTCATTATTATTGATTTACATGGGTGAAATAGATTGCTCGTAACCTCAATTTAGATTTACTTTTGCCTTTGTCTCTATAACAAACAACTTCATTGTTTATTTAGGGAAGGGTATATAATATTGCATGTATCTCTATTTCTCTTCACGTGTTTTCAAAACTGCCATCAAAACAAGTTACAGCTAAATTTTTAATGTGCTTTTCCTGGACACAGCTTGCTATCTTTAAGAAGAAACATTTCATATAATTTTTGGGAGTATCAATTCAATTTCTTTTGCACTGTCAACCCAATTAATTCCATAGTTCCATATTTTGGCAGCCTGAGTCTGTATATGCACAATTTCTACTTGCCTATTAGAATTAGTACACTATATAGATCAAATTGAAGTCTCTATTATAGAAATCTCTCTAAGGGTGCCTGGGTGGCTCAGTCGTTAAGCATCTGCCTTCGGCTCAGGTCATGATCCCAGGGTCCTGGGATTGAGCCCCGCATCAGGCTCCCTGCTTGGCTGGAAGCCTGCTTCTCCCTCTTCCACTCCCCCTGCTTGTGTTCCCTCTCTCACTGCGTGTCTCTTTGTCAAATAAATAAATAAAATCTTAAAAAGAAGAAGAAATATCTCTAGGGAAAATTTTTAAAACTCATATCCCTAGTGCACTTATTCAAGACAATGTTAACATAAAATTTCTGAATAATAGCAAAATGTAAACAATACCTTAGAGTTTTATGATAGAAGAATTGGTTATTGTTCATTACAGACTACATAATAATTCACAAATATTGTCTTACTTTATAATACAAAATTAGAGATAATGCATAACCACTTTAAAATAATCACCAGCCCCAAATTTTCCTAAATGAACCCATAGAGGTCATCTTGATTTCTCATTAATTTGAGTCTTTCATATAGGAAAAGATATAGCACAATGAATATATAATTTATAAATTGCAAGCCCTCCTTAATTTAAACATTTTAGCTTTGATTGTTGTCCTTACTCTACAAATAGCAACTATAAAAACTCTGATATGTCATTTAATATTTCTGCTCTCAATTTCTCTGTTTAGAACAGTAATCTTTGTGTACCAGGGTACATGAAAACTTCCCAAAGGTCATGTGGGTGTTGGACAGTTTTAAATAAAACACCTCTGATCCATTTCAAGGTAGATGCATCTGAGAAGGTGTCTGCTGTCAAGACATCATACAGTTTCTCTTTCCATCGCCCCTTTCACATTACTCTTTTCCAATTTGAAAGAAAAAAAAAAAAACAAAGTCTTCACCAATCCCCAATCGTAGTATGCTGCATTGCCCTGAAAGTAGAAAATTTATGGAGGCACTAAAGTTTCAATATAAAATACCAGTGTCAGCAAAGCCTTCTCTATGGCACCATAAACCAGAAGGAGGTGTCCCATCTCCCATCCCTCCTTATTTTAAATATTTCATTCAGAGGCAACAAAGCATTAGAAACATTAGCCTATGATGGTATTTTTTAGATCCAGGTATATGTAGTGGGAGAAGGGAAGAGTTTGGAGAACGATGACACTTTTAACAAGCTTAACTTTTCCTTCATTAACTACTGTCAAATAATGGCTCACACCCATAGATGGGATCTCAGGAGAACAAAGCACTGGAAGCTTAGGGAAAAGGTACTTAGAGCAGCAGCACTTTGCTTCATCCAAGCAAGGCTACACAACTCATCCATCTATCTCTCTATTTATCTATCTTTAGAATTAGAATATTCAAGACTTGTAAATAGCACAATATAAAATATCAATCTGCTTGAAACGAGAAATGAGTCATCTTTACATTTTTAGCACTTTTTTAAGATTTTATTTTTAAGTAATCTCTACACCCAACATGGGGCTCAAGCCCACAACCCCGAGATCAAGAGCCACATGCTCCACCAACCAAGAAAGTCAGGAGCCCCTTCCATTCTTAATAATGGGAATGGCTTGGTGAACATTTTCTCTCATGCATCAGTGAAACTTCATCTGGCATCATTTTAAGGAGAACAGATGAAAAGCTTGTTTACCTACACTAGATCAATATTACATCTTTGGAAAAAAGTAACATATATCAAAATAAATGATTGGTATTTCCAGGATACTCACACTTGGAGAAGAAATATTTTAGTTTTCCTCAAGCAATAATTAGACATTACAAATCCATGTTTGTATTTTAATTTGGGATAAGTATCCTTCTTTCTTTCCCTCATCATCCACTTTTCTACTCATGCATTTATCCCTGCCTTGCATTTATTAGGCTTATATTAAACTAATGGGATCATATGGTGGATTCCATGCAAAATAATGCATCAACAATTTTCATTAGTGTATCACTGATAGGCTTTCACTTACTAGAGGCCCAATACCATCCTCTTTTTTTTAGGCTTATAATTTCCCCAAAGTAAATTAACTGTACTCTTTAAAGCAGAATATCTTGTTCTGTACAGGTGAAGAACAAATGTTCTGCAAATGCAATTTGGGATGTAATATCTTGAACTCTAAAAATGTAATGACGTTTAATTTGGATTACTCAGATATTGATGTATTGTTTTAATTTTACCGAGTATACAAATTATAAATTTAATATCATTCAACCATGAAATAAAATCACTTATCTATTTTTTGATATTTCTTAAGTGCCTCCTTACTTATAATTTTTTACACATTTTCTTTTTTTAATTTAAATTCAATTAGACAACATATACTACATCATTGGTTTCAGATGTAGAGTTCAATAATTCATCAGCTGCATATAACACCCAGTGCTCATCACATCATGTACCCTCTTCTTTTTTTTAATTAATTAATTAATTAATTAATTTGAGAGAGAGAGAAAGAGAACAAGCATGCAGCAGGGGTAGGGGCACAGGGAGAGGAAGAAGCAGACTCCCCACTGAGCAGTGAGCCTGACACAGAGCTCTATCCCAGGACCCTGGGATCATGACCTGAGCAGACACTTAACCAACTGATCACCCAGGCATCCCATGCCTTCCTTAATGCCCATCACCCAATTATCACATCCCCCCACCCACCTCCCCTCCAGCAACCCTCAGTTTGTTTCCTATAGTTAAGAGTCTCTCATGTTTTTTCTCCCTCTCTACCAACTTCTCATTCAGTTTTCCCTCCATTCCCCTATGATCCTCTGTGCTGTTTCCTTTTTTTTTTTTTAAAGATTTTATTTATTTCTGAGAGAGAGAATGAGAGACAGAGAGCATGAGAGGGAGGAAGGTCAGAGGGAGAAGCAGACTCCCTGCTGAGCAGGGAGCCCGATGTGGGACTCGATCCTGGGACTCCAGGATCATGACCCAAGCCGAAGGCAGTCGCTTAAACAACTGAGCCACCCAGGCTCCCCCCTCTGTGCTGTTTCTTATATTCCACTTATGAGTGAAACCATATGATAATTGTTTTTCTCTGATTGACTTATTTTGCTCAGCATAATACACTCCAGTTCCATCCACGTTGATGTAAATGGTAGGTATTCATCCTTTCTGATGGCTGAGTAATATTGCATTGTATATATATGCCACATCTTCTTTATCTATTTGTCTATCCATGGATATCTCGGCTCTTTCCACAGTTTGCTATTTGTGGACATTGCTTCTATGAACATTGGGGTGCAGGTGGCCCTTTGGATCATTACATTTGTATCTTTGGGGTTAACACCAAGTAGCGCAATTGCTGGGTCATAGGGTAACTCTATTTTTACCTTCTTGAGGAATCTCCATACTGTTTCCCAGAGTGGCTGCACCAGCTTGCATTCCCACCAACAGTGTAGGAGGGTTCCCCTTTCTCCACATCCTCACCAACATTTGTTATTTCCTACTTTGTTAATTTTAGCCATTCTGACTGGTGTGAGGTGATATCTCATTGTGGTTTTGATTTGTATTTCCCTGAAGCCAAATGATATGGGACATTTTTTCATGTGTCTGTTGGCCATTTGGATGTCTTCTTTGGAGAAATGTCTGTTCATGTCTTCTCCCCATCTCTTGACTAGATTATTTGTTTTTTGGGTGTTCAGTTTGAGAAGTTTTTTATAAATCTTGGATACCAGCCCCTTATCTGATATGTCATTTGCAAATATCTTCTCCCACACCGTGGGTTGCCTTTTAGTTTTGTTGACTGTTCCCTTTGCTGCGCAGAAGTTTTTTATCTTGATGAAGTTCCAATAGTTCATTTTTGCTTTTGTTTCCCTTGCATTTGGAGATGTGTCTAGCAAGAAGTTGCTGCAGCCGAGGTCAAAGAGTTGCTGCCTATGTTCTCCTCTAGGATTTTGATGGATTCCTGTCTAACATTTAGGTCTTTCATCCATTTTGAGTTTATCTCTGTGTATGGTGTAAGATAATGGTCCAGTTTCATTCTTCTGCATGTGGCTGTCCAATTTTCTCAGCACCATTTGTTGAAGAGATTGTCCTTCTTCCATTGGATATTCTTTCCTGCTTTGTCAAAGATTAGTTGACCATAGAGTTGATGGTCCATTTCTGGGCTCTCTATTCTGTTCCATTGATCTATGTGTCTGTTTTTGTGCCAGTACCATACTGTCTTGATGATTACAGCTTTGTAATAGGGCTTGAAGTCTGGAATTGTGATACCATCGGCTTTGGTTTTCCTTTTCAACATTCCTCTGGCTATTCTTTTCTGGTTCCATACAAATTTTAGGATTATTTGTTCCAGCTCTGTGAAAAATGTCGTTGGTATTTTGATAGGGATTGCACTGAATGTGTAGATTGCTCTGGGTAGCATAGACATTTTAATAATATTTATTCTTCCAATCCATGAGCATGCAGTGTTTTTCAATCTCTTTGTGTCTTCCTCAATTTCTTCCATAAGTGTTCTGTAGTTTTTAGAGGACAGATCCTTTACCTCTTTGGTTAGGTTTATTCCTAGGTATCTTATGGTTTTGGGTGCAATTGTAAATGGGATAAATTCCTTAATTTCTCTTTCTTCTGTCTCACTGTTAGTGTATAAAAAGGCAACTGATTTCTGTGCATTGATTTTGTATCCTACCACATTGCTGAATTCCTGTGTGAGTTCTAGCAATTTGGGGATGGAGTCTTTTGCATTTTCCACATAAAGTATCATGTCATCTGTGAAAAGTGAGAGTTTGACTTCTTTGCCAATTTGAATGCCTTTTATTTCTTTTTGTTGTCTAATTGCTGAGGCTAGGACTTCTATTACTATGTTGAACAATGGTGGTGAGAGTGGGCATCCCTGTCGTATTCCTGACCTTAGGGGAAAGCTCTCAGTTTTTCCCCATTGAGAATGATATTCACTGTGGGCTTTTCAGATGGTTTTTATATTGAGGTGTGTTCCATCTATCCCTACACTGTGGAGAGTTTTAATCAACAAAGGATGCTATATTTTGTCAAATGCTTTTTCTGCATCAATTGTCCTTTCTTTTACTAATGTGATTCTCGTCCTTTCTTTTACTAATGTGATGTATCACATTGATTTGTGAATATTGAACCACGCTTGCATCCCAGGAATAAATCCCACTTGGTCGTGGTGAATAATCCTTTTAATATACTATTGGATCCTATTGGCTAATGTCTTGGTGAGAATTTTGGCATTCATGCTCATCAGGGATATTGGTCTATAATTCTCCTTTTTGGTGGGGTCTTTGTCTAGTTTTGGGATCAAGGTAATTTGGCCTCATAGAATGAGTTTGGAAGTTTTCCTTCCATTTCTGTTTTTTTGAAACAGCTTTGGTGGAATAGGTATTAGTTCTTCTTTAAATGTCTGGTAGAAATCCCCTGGGAAGCCATCCAGCACTGGACTATTTTTTATTGGGAGATTTTTGATTACTGCTTCAATTTCCTTGCTGGTTTTGTGTCTGTTCAGGTTTTCTATTTCTTCTTGTTTCAGCTTTGGTAGTTTATAAGTTTCTAGGAGTGCATCCATTTCTTCCAGATTGCCTAATTTGTTGGCATCTAGTTGCTCATAGTATGTTCCTAAAATTGTCTGTATTTCTTTGGTGTTGGTTGTGATCTCTCCTCTTCCATTCATGATTTTATTTATTTGGGTCCTTTCTCTTTTCTTTTTGATAAGTCTGGCTAGGGTTTTATTGATCTCAGTAATTCAAAGAACCAGCTTCTAGTTTCATTGATCTCTTCCACTGTTCTTTTGGTTTCTTTTTCATTGATTTCTGCTCTAGTCTTTATTATTTCTCTTCTCTTACTTGGTTTAGTCTTTATTTGCTGTTCTTTCTCCAGCTCCTTTAGGTGTTATGTTAGCTTGTTGTATGTGAGACTTTTCTAATTTTTCAAGAAAGTCTTATATTGATATGTATTTCCCTCTTAGGACCACCTTTGCTGTATCCCAAAGATTTTGAACAGTTGTGTTTTCATTTTTATTTGTTTCCATGATTTTTTTAAATTCTTCTTTAATTTCCTGGTTGACCCATTCATTCTTTAGTAGGATGCTCTTTAACCTCTATGTGTTTGAGGTCCTTCCAAATTTCCTCTTGCAATTGAGTACAAGTTTCAAAGCATTGTGGTCTGAAAATATGCAGGGAATAACCTCAATCTTTTGGTACTGGTTGAGACCTAATTTGTGACCCAGGATGGGTCCTATTCTGGAGAATGTTCCATGTGCACTCAAGAAGAACGTATATTCTATTGCTTTAGAATGGAATGCTCTGTATATATCTGTGAAGTCCATCTGGTCTGATGTGTCATTCAAAGCCCATGTTTCCTTGTTGATCTTCTACTTAGATGATCTGTCCATTTCTGTGAGTGGGGTGTTGAAGTCCCCTACTATTATTGTATTATTATCAATGTGTTTCTTTAATTTGGTTATTGATTGGCTTATATAATTGGCTGCTCCCAAGTTAGTAGCATAAATATTTATAATTGTTGGATCTTCTTGTTGAATTGGCACTTTAAGTATGATATAGTGTCCCTCTTCTCTTACTACAGTCTTTGGTTTAAAATCTAATTTGTCTGATATGAGGATTGCTACCCAGCTTTCTTTTGAGGAACATTAGCTTGGTAAATGGTTCTCCACCCCCTCACTTTCAGTCTGGAGGTGTCTTTCAGTCTAAAATTGGTCTCTTGTAGACAGCATATGGATAGTCTTGCTTTTTTATCCAATCTGATACCTTGTTTCTTTTGATTGGAGCATTTAGCCCATTTACATTCAGAGTAACTATTGAAAGATATGAATTTAGTGCCATTGCATTGCCTGTAAAGACCCTATTTCTGTAAATTGTCTCTGTTTCTTTCTGGTCTATGTTACTCTTGGGCTCTCTCTTTGCTTACAGGATCCCCCTTAATATTTCTTGCAGGGCTGGCTTGGTGGTCACATATTCTTTCAGTTTCTGTCTGTCCTGGAAGCTCCTTCCATTCTGAATGGCAGCCTTGTTGGATAAAGTATTCTTGGCTGCATGTTCTTCTTATTTATTACCTTGAATATATCATGCCAGAGCTTTCTGGCCTGCCAGGTCTCTGTGGATAGTCTGCTGCCAATCTAATGTTCCTACCCCTGTAGTTTAAGGAGTTCTTATCTCAAGCTGCTTTCAGGATTTTCTCTTTTTCTCTGAAATTTGCAAGTTTCACTATTATATACCAGGGTGTTGATCTATTTTTATTGATTTTGAGGGATTTCTCTCTACTTCCTGGACTTGAATGCCTGTTTCATTCCCCAGATTAAGGAAGTTCTCAGCTATGATTTGCTCAAATATACCTCCTGCCCCTCTCTCTTTCTTCCTCTGGGACCCCAATAATTCTAATATTGTTTTGCTTTAGGTATTGCTGATTTCTCAAAGCATCCCCTCATGATTCATTAGTTGTTTTTCTCTCTTTTTCTCAGCTTCTTTCCTTTCCATCTTTTTGTCTTCTATGTCACTGACTCTCTCTTCTCCCTCATTTACCCTAGCTGTTAGAGCATCCATTTTAGATGGCATCTCAGTTAAAGCATTTTTAATTTTGGCGTGATTAGATTTTATTTCTGCACTAAGAGATTCTCTAGTGTCTTTCATGCTCTTTTCAAGCCCAGCTAGTAACTCTATAATCATTATTCTGAATTCAATTTCTGATATTTTATTTATATCTATATCAATTAGATCTATGGCAGAGAGTATTACCTCTGGTTCTTTCTTTTGCTGTGACCTTCTCTTTCTAGTCATTTTGTCCAGAGAAAAATAGATGAAGGAGAGAACAAAATCAAAAATATTAACCATGATCCCAGGAAAATACACATTAGACAAATCTGAAGAGGTCAGGAACCAAAAAAGAAAAGAAAAAAAAAGAAAGGGAAAGAAGAGAGAATATAATCTCACAGGTGGGCAAAACAGGACAATCCACTTGGTCCTGGGTGTATTTTGGTCTTTTTGTTAGAAGACACTACATCCCAAAATTGTAAAGAAAGAAAAATTTTATATACATAGATATAGACAGATATAGATATATAAAATTGAATACAGTGAAAGGAAGCAAAAAATGAAGAATATATCTAAGATGCAAATGTAAAAATGAAAATTTAAAAAGACTTAAAAACAAAGAGTTGATAAAATGAGAAACTATTTGAAAAGAAAAGAAAGGAGAAAGAAAAAGAAAATTTTAAACTGAAAGACTAAAGACTCATGAGAAAAAAACCCAAATTCTGTATATTGTTTTCCCCTAGTGCAGGAGCTTTTCAGTTTGAGCAATCCATAAAAGTGGTATTTGACTGATGTTCCTGCTGGTCTTCTGGGGGAAGGGCCTATAGCACTGATTCTCAGGTGTCTTTGCCTGGGTGGAGTTGCACTACCCCTTGTCAGGGGGCCAGGCTCAGTGTAAGCTGCTTTGGGTTGCTCTATGTGGCTTTTGTTCCCTGAAAGCTTTTCGCACCACTTGGAAAAAAGTGATTGATTTTCTATTTGTAGAATTGCTGCAATTCTTTTCTTAGATCTCAGGTTGAATTCACAGGTATTCAGAATGATTTGATAGATATCTAGCTGAATTTAAGGGACCAGATGAAGTGAGGGTCCCCTACACCTTCACCATCTTCCCTCCTACACATTTTCTAAAGCACTAAAAATATAACTATGAAAACTGAAATTCATGACAAAACATAGATCTTCACAGTCAATGGAAAAAAATCCCAAATGAACACTATCCAATCTTCTATATTTACTTATTTAAACAAATTTGACCCGAAGTGAAATGATTCATCACCTATAAAATGAAAAATAGGAATAGAATTGATAATGAATTCTATTCAGCTCTGACAATAGGTAATGTTTATTGAAGACTGTATTAATTGAAAGAAAATCCCACTCATTGAACTGAGATGCACATCTTAAAAATGTTTACTTTTGGGGTGCCTAGGTAGTGCAGTCAGTTAAAGTGTTTGCCTCTTGTTTTTAACTCAGATCTGATCTCAGGGTCATGAGATAGAGCCCCACATTGGGCTCTGCACTCAGCATGGAGTCTGCTTAATTTCTCTCTCCCTTTCCCTCTGCCCACCCCCCCCACTCTGGTTTGCTCTTGCTCCCAAATAAATAAATATTTTTAAAAATGTTTCCTTTTTATATTTAATAACTATCTGTAAAATTGTAAATATACTTGTTATTGTGATCTGTGGTATCCCTATTATAATCTTATGATAATTCAATCCAGAATTTTAAACATTGAAATCCAAAAGATCCAGGAAATTTTTTTAAATAGTAATAACTTTGAAATTCTTTTAATTTTAGAGAATTATAACAATCTAACCAATAAACAACTTTCAAGCATAAAATGTATTGAATTATAATAAAATTATGTCAAGGAAGTGGATTAAAAATAAAGTTCAAAGGTAAAGGAAAAATGTAACATTTCTGTTGTTACAGAAGAATTTGCCTGTTTTAGTGGATGATTTGGGTTTCAAGTTATTATCATATTTAGGCATTTTTCTTTTATTTTTTTAAAAATTTATTTATTTTTTGAGAGACAGAGTGCACGCACACAGTGGGTGGAGGGGCAGAGGGAGAGGGAGAGAGATCTCAAGCAGACTCCGCACTGAGTGTGGAGCCCAACATGAGACTCAGCCTCACCACCCTAAGTTCATGGCCTGAGCCAAAATCAAGAGTCAGACACTTCACCAACTGAACCACCCAGGTACCCCTAGTCATTTTTAAAATAAGGGTTTTAAAGTACAAGTTTTGTTTTTAAATTTCTTTGTACACAACAGGCCCAAATTTGCATTATTTAAACTCAAGAAAGAAAATTTTAAGTATTACCCTAAAAATATGCAAGGGAAATACATATTTTTCCAAATTCTTTTAAGGGATAGAATATGTGTACACTCTCAACATAGAAGATGGACATACTACCATTTGACCTGTTTTTTTCAAATGGCTTCACCAGTAACATACTGCTTGAAATGTAGATATTATAAAGATATGGTAACTCTGGAATTCCATAATGTTTTAATTTTGTCAGCTTTAGTTGGTTATGTCACATTTTATACGATATTGAGTAAGGCTAACTGCAGAGAGGCAATCAATTAGAAAGACTGTGAGTGGCAATGACCAAATCTCTTTCACAGTTGAGCAGGTTTTATGCCAGATCTTACCGGAACAAAATTGCCTTCATTTCAAGAAACATTTCATTCACAACACTTTTTCTCAAGAAAACTTGGGGTTAAAATTACACGCATTCTTTTAAATCTTTCATTTCACAAATTGGGGGTCAACTTTTATTCTTTATCAATTTAGCTAACCATATGTTCATTTGTTTCCATTTTATTGAATTATTAGTGACATTATAATTCTATCATTAACACCCTTTCAAAGATTACAAGATCTCAGTCACTGCTATGTTATGCTCTCATTAATTTTAATTTCAACTTAAGAATAACAGTACCATCAACATGATCACTTCTTTAAGATACGTGTAACTAAAACGGGGTTTCATTCCCCTTCTTCAATAAACTGTAAACAAAATGGTACAGCAAATCCCTGCAAACATGTGTTCTTCCTTAGTCATCTTCAGTTCTCAATCTAGTCAATGTCAGAGTATTTAATATGACCCATTTTTCATAGAGAATAGTCATCCCATTTACAGTACTGAGATTGATAGCATGGTATGCTATCAATCCCAAAAGCTCTGATGCAGGCCATGGACCTCTACCAAAAGATTCCTTTCTGGGCTATCAATCTCATCACTCCCCACTGTCTCTGAGCCCTAAATCAGACTGCTTGATAGAGCTCCGGTTTTGTATTCCTGCATCAGCAGTCTGCCTAAGTACAGCCATCACTCACTAGTACTGTTAACTGCATTTGCTACAAACACCAAACCACTTTCCTCATCCTAGGGGCAAGTGCAAAATCCCTGCTATATTACCTCACTTATGAAATCCCTTGACAAGAAGAAACCATTTTGTTTGCTGGATTTTGAGTAAACTGGAAATTTAACGGGATTATTATTTTTTTGTTTATTTTGGTAGTAGGAATCTTAAACATAACAGGTAGTCAAGTACTGAAGCAAATATACTTCAAAAAGCAAAGCTGAAAGACTCATCAGTAAATACTTTTATCTTTTTTTTATTATTATTACAATATGTACTTTTTTCAGTCTAAAAGTTTTACAGTCTAGAACTGCTAAGTGTTTTATTCAATAAAACCTATAAAGCCAATTTTGTCATTCTTTTTACATGTGTTTACTCAAAGTCAACAAAGTCTTTCTGAGGACCTACTGCAGATGAAACAATAACTTAGGTGGTGAGTGGTTAAACCAGTAAACTAAGTTCTCTTGGCTGAAATGCTTGAAAGCATATTTAATCCCATCCATTTCTTTATCTTCATAAATGAATTTTTTGCCTCAGTTCAGCTGAGAGTCATTTTGCCTCATGTTTCCACCATGCCTCACTTCAAAGTGCTATCCTTCCATGTACATGGGAGAAGAAGCAAACTGGAGTACAAAGATGACTGCAGAAGTAATAATGCAAATTATCTATATTAAATGCAAAGCAATTAGTACTACTCCTGGCATATAGAAATTGTTCAATAAATGGTAATTTTTTATCAGAGAAAGTTTTTTTCCAATCAATTGGCTTCAATATTTAAAACTGACCCAATTGCCAGTCTTTGAAAAATTATATCCCTGGGGCGCCTGGGTGGCTCAGTTGGTTAAGTGTCTGCCTTTGGCTCAGATCATGATCCCAGGGTCTTAGGATCGAACCCCGCGTCAGGCTCCCTGCTCAGCAGGGAGTCTACTTCTCCCTCTCCCTCTGTCTACTGCTCTGCCCACTTGTGCTCTCTCTCTCTGTCAAATAAATAAATAAATAAAACCTTAAAAAAAAAAAGAAAGAAAAATTATATCCCCATAATAATTAGGATCTCTATTAGAGAGGCAGAAGGCATCTCTATGACTGAAGGAAGGAAATAAATATTCCTGGTACATTAAACAGTACTCCATCCCCCAGTAAAAGTGATTATCAAAGTCTGTTCCTTCTACAGCAGGACTGTCTTTCAACAATCTGAGAAGCATCAGACTCGTATTTTACTGGTCCAGTTGTTCAAGGTACTTAATTATAACTAATATTATTGTCAGATGTTCATACATTAAATCTATACCATATTACTTCTACCCAAAAGAAGTAGAAGGTAAATTAGCACAGGCTGATTCATGCCATGAGGAATCATTCTTTCATTTATCCCAATGAATAATATGTGTCTATGGAGGATCTACTTAGATTTCACATGTCCTTATTTTAGGACAGTAATTGTCCTAGAACCCCTAGCACCTTGAAAACGAGCCAAGTAGCCAAATCTTTAAAAGGAAAAGAGTTATTCTCTACTCTTTCCTTATATTCTGTTTCTTTCAAATAAAGGAATGATACTTTATCTCTATTTCTGAATTTTTTCCTTTTTTTCTATTCATCTGTCCTGGATTCTATTCACCAAGAATTTTTTTCCTATCTGAAAACTAGGTACTTAACTCATTCCAATATCATAATTCTCCCTAGTTATTATATATTTGCCTGTATCAGGGGCTCTTGTGGAAAACTGCTCTTTAATACTAAGACATGCATGCATGGTGTATGTGCTCAGAGGGAGTTAGGAATCAACAGGATTCTTTCTTTGCTCATTTGACTACTAGACAGGGAGTCTCTGCTTATCAGTCAAGCAGGCAGATGACAAGTAGGACAAAGACTGAGCATTGGGACCGATGGAAAACACTGGTGCAGTGGCCATGGAGACTATTAGGACTCTAACTATTTTATTATTGCTCTTATAGATAGACTAGAGGAGGAATGTGGGAGGCACATAGTAACTAATCCCTGCTCAAGAATGAATTCATCCTCCCATCCAGGAAGTAGTCCCTTTAGGCAAACTGGCTGATTAATCATTACCAAAATAAATCATACTTTGTTTTCTTATCTCTCATGCTAGTTTCTCTGCCTTTAAACTCATTTAAGTCCCACCTTTATGGCAAAAATCCAGTGTACCCCCTCCATCCACCATAGACCACTCCAGTACCCAAGATACCTCCCTTTTCTTAACTTAGTATTTATAGTCTTCCATTTGATAGTTAACTTTGGGCTGTCTTGTAATGTCATGTAATTTTTCTATATTTAAAATTTTTAACTCTTATGTTTTTATTTAACTGAGCATGTGTTTATGCCCAACCTCTTCAACTATAGTGTAACTTCTTAGAGGGCAGTGACTGTATCTAGTACCTATTTGAATCATCCTACTGAGACACTCAATAACTATTAAATAATTGAGTGTAGGCCAATTACTTCAGCTGCTAAGACAGGAAAATCCATCTCATTTTCTCAATGACCTAAGTTTATAAAGTGTATGTTATATCTGTAGCATATTTTATATTTATTTTTTTTATTTTTATTTTTTGACTTACATAAGCAGACATTTATTTTTTTCCTAGAGTAGCCCAGGGTAGGCAATAGCCCACAGTTGGATGGATTGGTGAATAGCTTTGCTTCATGACCTGTTAAGTCCACCTTCCCCCTCAAGTAGCTTCCACTTCAGGGTCTAGGCATGCTGCTATAGAGTTGTTGCCATTTCCCAGGGGAAGAGGAATGCTGAAGTAAGTGACTGCTAAAGGAGGTGACATGATCTTTTGACTCATATTCCATTGGCCAAAACTTAGTATCATGGTGTCAGCAAGGGAGGTTGAGAAATGTAGCTGTATATTCAGCTAAAATTTCAGAGGGTCTATTACTAACAAAAAAAGGAAGAATGGATTCCAAGGGTCAATTACCATTTTTTAGTCTAATTAGTATCTCCTAACACTACTTTATAAGATGAGGGTCTTGATACTCTTATCCCTTCCTCCACCTTTCTTTCCAGCCTTCTGTACAACTTGTTAGCTACATAAATTTTGTTTTAAAATGTGATGTTACTAACTTGTTAGCTACACAAATTTTCTTTTTGTTTTAAAATGTGATGTTACTAATATTTACCTTCTCTTCTGAAACCACAGCCGAATCTCTGTGTATGGTCTCTAAAACTTACATTGTTAATTCCATATGTATTGTTTACTTATTACTTACTTTCAGGTCAAAAAAAAAAGAAAGCTATTGCTACAGTTCCTTCTCCTTAGGTCCAGGGTGATGATCTCTCGGCCACTGGAAAGGATATACATTTTTCTAGCATCATGGCAAATGGATTGATTTTTCTTCTTCTTATTTTTTCATAGATTGATTAAAATCAGGGAACTGTATTTCTAATGTCTGCATCTGGGCAATGACTTGTTTATTCAGTAAGAGAAGCAGCACTGAATATGGTGAGTGCTCAGGGAGCTTTCAATCAACTTCAGGAAATGAGATCTTTGTATTCATTCATTTTATTGTGACCAGGAACTACTCAGTTGTTTTTGCGCTGAGTGAAACGAGAAGTCCAATGCCAAAGACAATGAGACCACCTTGAAAAGCTCAGAATCTCTCCTATTAGTCCTAAATATCCTCTCATTAGTCCTAAATATCCCAAAGAGATTCTTACTTTGATCAGAAAACATGGCTCTCCTCTCATATTCAGAAATTAAAGGCTAGGAGAGACCTACTTCACCTTGGATCACCTAGAGATAACAAACCAGTCCCAACTCTTCAAGACTAAAATTTTCACTCTGTAGCATATTTTAAAATCTTTTGTAAAGTCTTTTACATTTATAAGCGAATTTTATTCCTATAGTAACCTTTTGCTGAGTTAGATAGTACAGAGAAAAGTATCGCTTTCTAAATGAAGAATTTACACAAGAAGAATTATGATTCTAGCCCTAGTAGAAGGTAGACTCAGGTCTTCTGTATCTATTGCTCATTCTAGTACAACACATCAAATTCATCTCCCCAACATATAATTCCTTGCACATGCTTCTACCACATAAAAATATACTGTTAGCCAGGTCCATAAAAGAGTCTATAATAACTTCATAATCTTCTCTGTACCAAATTACTAAAAGTCAGAAAATTCCCTCTAAAGAAAGAAAGAAGTGCTGATTCTGAAAGCAGTCTCCTGGCTCTCTGGATGATTTACAGGAAGGCTAAGACACTGATTAGTGTACTTGATATTTGCTCAGAAGCACCAGGAAAAGAAACATATAAGCCCCAGAGAACATAGCCTCTTATTTGGCTCTGGAATATACAGAACAGATTAGAAAACACAAATTCAATATTATTTCTGCCTTTGAAAGATTAAGACAAAAAATAAATCCGAACTCCAAAGATTTTTTTTTTTTTAATACAGCAGAGGCTTCTTAACTGCCTGATATACATAGGTTGGATTATTCAATAAAACATGTATTCATCTATCAGAAATTCAGTCATTCTTTTATTCCGATCGAAGTTATTATTCATGCAAAATAAATTGATTCTGCTTTAATTGTTCATCGGCAGTGATTGTGAAGCAAACTCTGTGAGCCTTACACTTGGATCTTTACCACAAGCAGAAATGAGGATATAAACATCTAAAATACAGTTCATTTGGGTCATAGTTTAAGAGCTTATATCCTGTCCAATACTTCAGAGTAGATTACATTATGGTTATTAATCATATCATATCTTCTGAACATCCCAAAGAAAAATATAATTTATCTTTATCTATATTTCTTACTCAATGAAAATTGCTCAATTATTCTCCATATTGAAGAAAAATTACACAAGGAAGTTAACTGCTTACCTACATAATACTTTATTTCTGAAGCCAAAACATTAACATATGCAACAACAATAAAAGTGGAGAAAAGTAAATTACATAAAATAAAACCAGGCTTCGGTTTATGGACTATAAAACAAACAAAGCCTGACTTTAAAAGCTGTTAACATGTATAAGTTAGAGTATAGATAGGTCCCAAAGATAAAGAATACCTTTCTTAAAAAGAAAAATGAAACAAAAAAATCTTCATCCCATTTGTGACAGTTGTACGACATTTATTAGAGCAAGTCATTTTTTTAATGTAGTAATGAGCTGGAATTTTGAAATTCAGCCAAATAGCTTACAGAAAGCTGATGCTGAATTAGCAGAGTCAACAGTCCCTGTTTTCAGAAGTATTTTCATTTAGGTAGCGTTTTTGTTTACATGATTATTAAGATCTATATTTTATATTTAATATTTTTTTTATTTCCTGGTAAGTGAATGAGTCAAAATTTAGCATGGATAGATGAAATCTTTTTGTGCCTTTATATTTGGTGAATGAAGAATTACCTCCAATGTTTTTAAGTAACACCCATATATTAACTTGTCTTCTGTTATTAAATATTAACTTTTAAAAGAATATAAATTTAACTAGATCTCACTGTACACACTTTTTTTTAAAAGATTTTATTTATTTATTTGACAGAGAGACACAGCGAGAGAGGGAACACAAGCAGGGGGAGGGGGAGAGGGAGAAGCAGGCTTCCCGCAGAGCAGGGAGCCCGATGCAGGGCTCGATCCCAGGACCCCGAGATCACGACCCGAGCTGAAGGCAGACCTTCAACGACTGAGCCACCCAGGCGCCCCTCACTGTACACACTTTTATGCTCAAGGCATATGTATGCATGTAGCCTCAGTTTCCCAGTGAGGACACTCATCTTATAGCCTGTTGTTATGGAGAAACACTTTTTTTTTTTTTCAATTTATGGGTCAGAAAGTCTGGCTTTTGGTTTGATTCTCTACCAAGTAAAACCTTGTATTGGGACAAATCGATCGTCGTTCCTCATTTGTGGAATGGGGGCAATAATACCTTCTCTTTTTAACCCAGGAATTGTGAGAATCAAATGAAATTGTATAACAAACAATATAAATGTAAAAGATGACCATTTACAAAATATAAAATCCATTTTTCTATTTAGGATTTCAAAATGTATTTATTAAAAACTTAAAATGAACATACCAACTAAAATTTTCTTTGTGTACAAAAGAGATAAATATCAGAGTCCCAAGAAATCTCTCTATTGTCTGGATACAGACTGCTAGCCGCAGCCATCTCCACCATACCCTTTAGCTAAGTACACTGTAATGTTTGTACATGTTTCTCTCTTGTACAGGGACTCTTTTAGTCTTTTAGTTCAAGTAAACTTCTGGGAGGAATGACTATAACCTGTTTGCCTTCCAATAGCTGTCAGAGTGAACACATACTAGGAGCACATTCTTTCGTGCTTGGGATTGTGAATGGCTGAGAAACTCACTTGTGAAATGTGTCCATATGGGTGGAAGTATACTCTGTTCTCAGCCTGTCCATATGCATATTTGATATGCAGATCAAATAATGAGTGCTGCCTCAGCCATTGACCACCTGATTGGCTGTGGGACAGACAAATGGATCCAATTAACTTCCGTAGAGATTCACAAAGGCCTGCTATTAATAAAATGTGGTGTTTCAGGTGAGTGCTATTGAACGTGTCCAGTGTATCCCCCACTGTTCTCATAAAAATGTGTACTAAAATGTATTTTAAAATTCTGTAATGCAGTAATACAGCAGATTAAAATGAGTCACATTCTCTGGAAAACACTTCTTGATATTCCAGAAATAGATGCATTCTTTAGCATCTAAAATGTTGCCAATGATTTCATAAAATTAATCATTAATTGCAAGACAATGATTTAAAAAGTTAGAGCATATGGATGAGTAGAGGTGAGTTATCAAAGGTGTGGGTAAGGATAGAGGTGACTTACCAAGTTGACCAGTGGTCTCTGGAATTGAATCCCAGTGATGTGTGTTTAGGCTAAGGATTAGCAGCAGAAGGTAGAGAGGCAGGGGCAGTATGAGGAGAGGAGGAAAACACTGAAGCTAAAGGAAGAAAGGATAAGGATATAATAGAACAAAAGAAGTAAAAATAGAAAAGAGAAGGAAGGAGAGATCTCTAAAAAAGAAGAAAGAAAAACAGACAGAAAAATAGCAAAAGAAGCTACCATCTGAGTAACTGCTTTTTTCCTGATATTATCCAGGAAAATCTTTTTCCATGATGCTGATTGGCGTCTTCCAAATCTACCTTCCTCACAAAAGGTGCCCATCTTTTCCTCAAAATGAGAAAACTCTCATTATATGAGTGTAGGTTTCGAAGTTGCTTTCTTTTATGAAACAATTTTTCCCCTTGTGCTTTAGCAGCTGTAGTGCAATGAATTACTTTTGTCTACATCAAAAAGCAGTTTCTGTCACCACAAACACACACATGGACTATGATTATGTTCCTTGGGGTGGCCATCTACATGGCTTTTGAATGCTGCTACATCAGATGGAAGCCCCCTTTCTTACTCTTGCTGAGGGCATATGAAGAGGAGCATAGCTGGTATGCAATGGGATTATAGTATGGACACCTGTAATGAATTTCATTTATGCTCCACCGGCATATTATGTCTTCCAGTGGGACTGTGAGGACTTTCTGATCATACAAATATTGGGGGTGGGGTTGGGGTAAGGGAATCTTGGGCTTTCTGGAAGGCACTATATACTTCCACATAATGTAGTTTATCCAATGAAAGGTACTTAATTACTAAAGAGTAATGTGGGCCATAGGGAAAAAACGTGTATTTCCAATGTTGTATGGACAGATCACATTTTTGAGATATTATCTCAAGTAGGATTTCCCCCTTCCCACAATTGGTTAAAAGGAGAAAGCAAAAAGAATACAGCTAAATCTTCCCTGCTTTTGTTTCCAAAAGAACATGTCAGTTTAAGGGGTTATGCCCAAGGTCTCTGAGTTGGGCTTTAAAGTTGAAGGAGAACTTGGGAAATGAGGAATATGCAGAGATAGAGAGAGAGAAAGATGAAGAGATTTAATCTGATGAACAGAACATATCAAAGGGAATGTGGAAGAACAGACATGCATCAGTGGTTTGGCTACATCCTTGAGAGAAGGTCTGTGCATGAGGGCCATGAGGACAAGAGCGAAGCACAGCTCAATAAAAGGACAATATGAGAGGTATTGTTTCTGCCAATGAAAGCTGAGTTTCTGTATGGAGTAGTCTTGGTTTTCATGCAGGTGCACCATCTATCCTTTGCACTGCAATCTGGAGCAGAGCTCTCTCTCTGAGAGATCTAATTGACATATTGAGACAGGATTGACACATAACCTTGTGTAAATTTAAGCTGTACAACTTGTTGATTTGATATACTTCATTGCAAGTTAAGTACCCAAGGCTCCTAGGATTTCATCTGACTTTTGTAGATTACCTTCCCCCAACACCCACATACACATCTATATAAACTCTTAAACATACACCCAACGTCCCATAAGAGCAACGAGCATAAGAAAAGCAGAGGTAGGACTAAGGACCTTTGATTGTTGAAGATGAAAGTCCCTACATTCGAATTTGGGGATAGACTGGTGAATAGAAGCATCTCCCCTACTTCAATCCAGAACAATGGTTAAACACTTACCCAGGACATTATAATTTTGGACTAAATTCTTCTAATCCAGAAGATGTATTTAACACTTGGGTAATAGTTGAGTTCAGCTAAGTGGAAGGTAGAAGGGACATAGACAATCTAGTAATTAATTTAATATCCTTTAAATAAATTTAATTGTTTTTGCATACTCATGCACTTAACCATTTGGGACACACAAACACACATGCACACACATGTGCACGCCACTGGTGCAGGCAGTAATTCCTTGCATTCTATGTAAGTCCTAGTTACACTGACATTCTTGCCCTCTATTCAGTACTGTAGGGTCAAACTAATGCCTAGAAGACAGGAGACATGGATCCTTGTGGACAAATAATTAATTTATTCAATTAGTATTTATTGAATTTGCAATATGCAAGACCTTGTACTGGCTTTGGGGGCTGACCCAGTGATGTATTAGATGCAACCCTTGTTTTTAAGAAACTTAGAATCCAACAAGAGCATAAAGTAAAGCACAGGACTATACCTGACCAAGTGGCTAATTTGCATACATGAATGAGTAAATGAGACTTATAAACATATCCTAAATGAAATAGGATGGATAAATTTTTAAAATGTACACAAAAACTGCAACAAATATAATTATTTAAAAAATAGCTTCCTCTAACCATACATGGGGAAAAGTGGGCACTATTTCTGCTGTCCTTAATCCTCATCACTGGGAAAGAAATAAACAACTTTTAAACTCAAGTCTGTTTAAGGACGAGTTAGGATGAGAGAGCAAATCACTCTAACAAAGAGGGGTCAAAAAGGCTGGAGAGCAATATATGTACTAAAGGTTAAGCCTGAAAAAAATAGGTCTGTATTTGGAAAGTTTCTGCAACTGGAGAATCCCCTAAGTGGGTGACTTCTTCAACATACCTGTAGAGGCTACCATCATGCCCAGGGGCCTTAAGACAAGTGGCTAAAGTCTCTGTTAATGAGTTTGTGGTCAGAGGACTAGAACATCCTCAAGGCATCCTCAGGTGTGCCCCAAGCAGCATAGACAGTGGATGCTGAAGGGTCCACATTAATGCCAGCATCAGGTAGCAGAGAGAGCAATGGTGAAGATGCCTCTACCATGAAGTAAAGATGTGACTACTTCCTGATTTTCTGGCACTGTAAAATGCCCCAAATTCTCAATGATATGGTCAGTTTTCCAAATTAAAGAACACCTAGCCAATCCAGGTATGCTACTGAAGAGATTTCTCCTTTGGTCTCTAGGTAGACCATATGAAATTTCCTTCCATTCCACTGAAGTGAGGAGGAAACTCAACTGAATTTCAACCTCGCACTAAGCATATAGTTGGGGCTCAGAGGAGTCCCATATGATGTAGAGAAAATGTGATAGATCTTACTACTAATACTGAGTTTGTAATTAAGTTCTACCACAAACTAAAAGATAAAGCATCTGTGATTAAGGCCAACAGTATGACTCACAATGTTAGGATAATTTAGATTCAATAATAAAAATACAAAGTAAAGGAGTCTTTACATCCTGCACAGACTAAACATCTGATAAAAATTAAACTAAGTCAATGATATAGGGTAATTAAAAAACTAACAACTATTATTCACTATTCTACCTGAAGCCAATTCAAGTCTCTTCTCCATGTTGAAGAAAATTAACAAAAAGAAGATAGAATCTCACAATAGTAAGTTCCCAAGCTACAATTTAGCACCAATTTAGCAATTCCATTAGCAAGCACATCCAGCTCATTAAAAACAGCAAGCTAACCTGTCTATAAATTGTTTCACCATAATCAAATATTGGCAAAATACCTAGATAGGAAATATAATGCCCATTTGAAATATTAATAATTAATTGTGAAATAATCAGTTTTTCCAAAATATCATGCATTTTACTATTACTCATGTTCCTTAAATTGCACTGAAAAAAAGTTTCTTTTTTTAACTTGTATTTTCTTTTTTTCAAAGACATTCAAGAGTTGGCTATTCCCACAGACATGGATTCAATCTATATAAAAACCGAATTTTGTCAATTAAGCAGAGACCTTCAGGCAAATTTGGATTTATAGGAGGACAACATTTTAGGTATCAAGCAGAGCCCTAGATAGCTATTGTCCCTTCTCCAATCCCAAGGAAGGGAGAAGTCTTTATGTTGGTAGTGCAGACCGATGTAAGAATCTTTTTTTTTTTTAAGATTTTATTATTTATTTGATAGAGAGAGAGAGCACAAGTAGGCAGAGTGGCAGGCTGAGCGAGAGGAGAAGCAAGCTCCCCGCTGAGCAGAGAGCCAGATGTGGGGCTCCATCCCAGGTCACTGGGATCATGATCTGAGCCAAAGGCAGATGCTCAACCAACTGATCCAGCCAGGCACCCCTGATGTAAGAATTTTTTTATAGCATCTCTGATTTGGCCGGGAAATGGCCCATTTCATCTGAGCATGCATGGTATGATGTTAAAAATCTCTTTTTTAATTAAAATGAAACCGAGATTTATATAATTTTTACTCATTAGTTTTAGTTTTGCCTTTTGTTCAAACAAAACTGCTGCCACCTCTATCCCAGAGCATTATAAACATTTGAAGGCTGCCTCATACCTTTTATTAATCCTCTTGCCTCTAGTTGCTTAAGCCACTTTCCAGCAGGACATGGTTTCTAGATTTCTTCACCCTTGAATTGAATAACTGTAGAGGATGCTTATGGATTAAACTGAGAATTTTATATTTTTTTTATGTCATTAAAGGAAAGACCCAAGTTTTAGAATCATTTTGGTTATATCCAAATTGAGCTGTTGTCTTAACTATTTTGGGAAAAGTCTCCTCTTTTGAAGTAAAAGGGGAATACCTACTTCCTTGAAAGATTTTAAAAATGGACTAATAGTAATAGGCTCTCATATGTGTTTAGAGTTTGTTAGCAAGCCTATTTCCCACAATTCAGAATCATCTATGGAAATAGACATTTTCATTCTAAACATCTAGTGAATCAACTAATTTACCTAGAACTTCTTTAAATTCATTTAGTAGGTATTTACTGACTATGAACTGGGCATTGTGCTAGATGCTATGACAATGAACAAGGACAGCCTCCAGTCCTTGACCTTAGAGGAAGGAGCCACTGATTGAGTAGTCATGCAAGGTATTAACCATGATAGGTGTTAGGAATAAAATCCACAAAAAGCCACAAGAAAACAAAATAGGTACATATAGTCCAAGCAGGGGGCTTAAGGAAGGTAATTTAGTCAGTTCAGGCCATTATGACAAAATTCCATGTAAACTGGGTCTGCTAAACAACAGACATTTATTTCTCATAATTCTGGAGGCTCTCCACAATCAAGGAGCCTACAGATTTGGTTCTTCATGAGGGCCTTCCTCCTGACTTACAGATGGCTGCCTTCTGGCTATGTTTTCACATGGCCAAGAGAGGAAGCTCTGGTCTCTTCCTTTTCTCATAAAGACATTAATGCCTCATGACCTCATATAAACCTAAATTACCTCCCAAAGACCCCAATTGCTATCACTGTCACATTGAGAGGTAAGGCTTCTATATATGAATTCTGGGGGCACACAGACATTCAATCCATAACATCAGGCTTCCCTAAGGAAGTGACTATGGAGTTGTAACTTGAAAAACAAGTGAAAATTAACCAGGCAAAGATATGGGAGAGAAAACTGTGGCAAGGAGGAAACTATTGAGTCTCTGAAGCAGAAGGAAACAAGAAGGAAACAAGGCATGACTCAGAAGCTCACTTGAGCCCGTTTTGCCTGATGCACTGAGATGGGGAGTCAGGAAGAGTGGTGCAAGATGAATCTGAAGAGCTTGGCCTGGGCCAAATTGTGTAGGGCCTGTGGACCATGTTAGACATTGTCTTCTTATCCTAATAATGAGAAATCTTTAGAGACTTTTATCAGAGATGACCTAGTGTTAAAAAGCTCCCTCTAAAGGCAGTATGGAGAATAAACTGGAGTGGGGTGCCAAGAGAATGTGAGAGTAATCCCAGTAAGGCCCGATGGTGGGTGTGTGAAGGTGGTGTACGTAGAGATGTAAGGAGTCCACAGATTTGAGAGACACTTAGAAGTAAAATTGAAGGGACTGGATGCATGGGATTCAGGGACCAAAGAAAAGCAACATATCAGAGTGACACATTTTCCCTTGTGCAACTGATTGGATGGTGGTGCACATGAGTGTGACTGGAATTTATAAGGAGAAAAAGGTGTGGGAAGAAAGAAAAGGAGCTTCATGCTGTACATGCTGAATTAAAATGTCATCAGAAAGTGCTGGGAGATAGGCCCGGGTACAAGAGTACTGGGCATGTGGATGAGGTCATCAAAACAAAAACTCTCCCTTTACTATCCCTGTAGCTGGCACCACTTAAGGATAGTACAGGGTGTGTGCTTGGGGTATACAACTACCCACCACCTCACAAACACATACATCATTACCAGTTAAGACTAGGAAGTAGCTAAGCTCACATAATGTGGAGAATATATACATATCTCTCTATCCCAAGGGGATCTACTCCCCACAGTCAGATCTACTCCCCAAGTCATCTGTTGAATGTAAAGTTCCCTTCAGCTAACCAAGGAATGCTAAAGAACATTTCTTGGAGCAATTAGCCTAAGGCAAACTACCCTGCAAGCTTTTGCCTGTGGGCTGAAATGTAAATCTACACTTGAAAAACCACTTCCCAGGAATTCCCTTGTAAGAATGGTGTCTAGCCCATTCCTTTGCAGACACAATTAGGAACTAAGAGGGAAAAGGAGGAGCCTGGGTTGCTCAAGTGGTTAAGCATCCGACTCTTGATTTTGGTCAGGTCATGATCTCAGGGTCCTGAGATTGCCTCACTCCAATGCTACGCTCCACAGACTCAGTGAGAAGTCTGCTTGAGAGAGGAGTCTGCTTGAGATTCTCTCCCTCTCCTTCTGCCCCTCCCCCACTCGTGCTCTCTCTCTCTCTCTCTCTCTCTCTCTCTCAAATATAAATAAATAAATAAATAAATAAATAAAATCTAAAAAAAAAAAAACAGCAGAAATGGGTCTTAGAGATCATCCTCACTCCACAGATAATAAACTGAGGTTCAAAACAAAGACATATTTAGGCAATGGTAAGAGCAATTCCCTCCTCCTATTCTAGGGTTTTTTTTTTTTTCTTTTTTTCTCTTTAGAATATCTCTAAAGTGTGAACAGAACACACCGATAGCACGTTATTTGCATTCCAGCTGCTGAAAAGAACAATTTGGGGACCAAAGCAGAAGACATTGTGTTCCTGGACTCTCTGCCTTCTGACAGTTATTCCTGGCAGTAATTAATACAATTTTATTCATGATACTGTGTTCAGTACTCACTGAAAGTGTCAGACTAGTAACTGGGATGGATTTTCCAAATTAGTGAGTGGGAGTAAGTTGCTAATCCTTTTAAAGAACATCTATTTATTTCCAAATTATGAAGAAAACCAAAAGGTATCTGGTTCAACTGCCACCTCAATGGCTTGATTATTCTTGGAACACAACTCTCACGAAGACCTTTATTGGAACTGTGAGCTTAAGGCTGAGCAAGGGCTTTGTCATCATTACCATCCTAACTGGTGGCAAAGATTGAAATATTATTAATAAAAACAACCTCGCAGCTTGGTCCTGCTTATCTTTAGGGTTTTAAATCAAAATCAATGTGACTTTTAAAAGTAAACCCCAGGTAGAGTTTAAAATGATGAATATGTATGAATTATGTATACGTACAAAGCCTAAGGCCTCAGGTGCATTGTTACTAAATCAAATGCCATAAATATAAATTCATTCCAATAGTTCATTTGAGGTGAGTGGGGCTGCTGCCCCATGCCACACAGTATTAACACAGGAGGTAAGAATAGCACTGCTCACATGGAGAGATACGGGCATGTGTAGGTGTTAGAATGGTCCAGTGATGATGCTATTAATAAAAGCCAACAATTAAGAACTCATCTAAGCTGCTTAACAATTTGGCCATATACTTTTGATGAATGCCAACTGTGTGCAAATTCTTGCTTTTGGACTCACAAATGAAGAAGACTGGATTCTATCCCCATAATAAATCATAATCTACTGGGTGATTTATACGCCTAATTACAACAACACAAAACAAACAAGGAGCAGTAGGAGAGGTCATAAGCTCAATTCAAATAGGCCTGTTTATTTTCTTTCCACATTGCAGAGAAAAGGTTTATGATGGAGTTGCTATGATGTTTGGTGTACTCTAAATTCATTTGTTTGAGAGCTAACATAACCATCAGATATAACAAATATAACAATATAACAAAGTATTGGCCCAAAGTTACTTATCATAAAATTTAAGAAACAAAAGCTCACCTAGTCCAAATTGGTCTTTTCAAAGTTGTGAGAATCAAGGCCAAGAAAGTTTAATTTCATACATAGGATAATTTATCATCTTATTAATCCTAAATATATATACACACGTGTATATTCATGCATATTTATATATTTATATAAAATATAAATATATAATGTATATAAATACTATATATTATATATAACAATGCATGTTTATATGTTTTTCTGCATATATAAATGTGAGTGGATAGATAATAGATATATAATGGCTAGCAGATTATTTTCAGAACCATCAGTCAATTGTATTATATTGGAACCAACTTCATTTGGATCTAAGGCATCATTTGCCAAAAGAACTGCTTAATCTGTTTTGGTATCTCTTCTTCCTTGAACCCCATGAGTAAAATTAATTCTCTCAAGAAGTCTGGGAAGAAAAAGCAATGAATGATAGAACTTCCATGATCCTCAAAAGGTAGCATCACCCAAGCTAAGTTATATTTATTGCCAAGCCATCACTTCCTCTGGAACACATATCAGAGTAATTAGCTTAAGGGACTTGGCTTTCTATAATGCAGAGAATGGGCTAAGGGAGGACCTTCATCTTCTATCTCATTTGAAGTAGTCTCCAAAGAAATAATGACAAAGGGAAATTTAATTTGTAACTGAGGAGGCAAGAGATTATATAGCCCTGGTGGAATGAGCTCTGAGACTTGCTGGAACTTAAATATGAGTCTTTTATAGCAGAGATTTATTAAACTCAACCACCTCTGTGGATTATCTCT
This sequence comes from Neomonachus schauinslandi, assembly GCF_002201575.2. Lineage (NCBI taxonomy): Eukaryota > Metazoa > Chordata > Mammalia > Carnivora > Phocidae > Neomonachus > Neomonachus schauinslandi. The sequence goes on from NC_058405.1 coordinate 103,215,629, forward strand.
TTGCCAAAATCAATCCCCATTCTGATATTTCCCCATGGACTACACAAATGATAACAGAAAAGGCTTCGGCTCTGTCACTATAAAAACTGCAGGCTTATTTCATATTTCATTTGTATGGTAAGCTGTCCCAGGGGAGACATGAGGTTGTAGGAAAAGATAGAGAATAATCAATGTTTTAGACTGTGATGTGGAGACCACTTTCAGAGGCTTCACAAGGTGAGAACAAAGCACTGAATTGTCCTCATGAAAAACCATAAGGTCGACGGGTCCAAATGAGGCTTGTACAAATAAGGGCAGAGCAGGAATATAAGGAGAATAAATCCATCTCAAAGAGTAAAAAATAATTACATATTAGATTCTTTTTAATAGAATTCTTTCTTCTTAGTGCCTCAAAGCATTTTCCTTCTCTCCTCTCATTTAATCATCACTGAATTTTTCTGAGGTAAAGACAGATGGGATATTCCTTTATTTTATTGGTAGAAAGAAAATCCAGCAGTAGTGATACAAGGTTGCTAAGAAATTAATTGTTATCTGAGCTAGTGAGAGTGGTTCATGGCCTATGGATTTTGGATTCACGTTCTTAAGAACTTGTTTCTCATCTCTCACTTCTCATCTTCCCTCACTCTCACCTCATTTCAGACAATATCTCTGTTTGGGAGGGAACTGTTTGAGTTTCTTACTGTCATCCTCTCTTTACACATAACCCAAAACATCTGAACCAAATTCTACTATATGTACTGACCAATTGGCTTCAGTTAATCAAGTGACTAGAAGGGAGGCGAGTGGGAAAATAGACAAAATAATGAAGGGGGTTAAGAGATAAAAACTTCCAGTTACAAAATAATAAGCCACAGAGATGAAAAGTATAGCATAGGGAATATAGTCAATAATATTTTAATAATTTTGTATGATGACAGATGGTAACTATACTTATTGTGACAAGCACTTTGTAATGTGTAGAATGATCAAATCACTATGTTGTACACCTGAAACTAACATAATATTACATGTCAACTATACTTCAATTAAAAATTTAAAAACAAATAAATGTGAGGAAATGGTGGGAAAAAAAGTTAATTGACACCAAGGCAGGTAGATCCAGGCCCTTAGCTTCCAAATTCTATTGTGCTAATCTATTACATCTCTATCTAACAATATCAGATATTGGAGGCAAGTAACTTAGTTCTTCATAAATAATTCAAAATGATTCATTTTAAATGTCTAATTCACCCTCAAGTAAAATTATATGAAATTTATTCCACAGGTATTCTAAGCATGACTAGATACATGAAAGTACAAATGCCATATAGTAGAATGGATCCTGTCTTTAAAGTTCCAAAGTCCTTTTCTTTTTTTTTCTTTTTTTTTTTTTTAAGATTTTATTTATTTATTTGAGAGAGAGAGAATGAGAGACAGAGAGCATGAGAGGGAGGAGGGTCAGAGGGAGAAGCAGACTCCCTGCCGAGCAGGGAGCCCGATGCGGGACTCGATCCCGGGACTCCAGGATCATGACCTGAGCCGAAGGCAGTCGCTTAACCAACTGAGCCACCCAGGCGCCCCTCAAAGTCCTTTTCTTAAAGATAGTTTCTAGCCCTAGGTGCAGCCTGTGTCCACCTTATTCATTGTCCTTTCTGCTCACCTGGCCCTTCCACTCACATCATGGAAACCAGCAATGGCCATAGTCTCTGTATGTTGCATTTACTTACCCAGCAATTCATTCCAAAACTTTTTGCTTTATGATTCTGTCTTGCTGCCTTTCTCATTCCATCTCCATATTTGCACATCTTATATTCACTTCTGATTCTCCTCCTTTGCTAACCTTTGCAGTCCTTTTCCTCTGACCTATGCACCCACCATCACCTATCAACTTTGCATGTTTGTAGATCTGAACAATCTCTTTGTTTGAGGAAGAGACTTCATTAGCCTTACTCTTGGAAGATTAATGAAATCATATCCACTCCAGGTTCCTTGCTACAGAATGTATCCTTGCACTAGGCTAAAGTCGGTAGAGTGTGTTGTGATAATAGCATGTGCATGCTTCTGTAATTTCTCTCTGGAAATGGTGTTTGTCTTTCACCAGACTGCAAAATCTCTGAGTAGAGGAGCCATGTCTTCTTCAGATCACCCCTGCTTAGCACAATGCCCGGAACATTGTTGGCGAGAGATGAAAGGCTGTTTGAGCTGAAATAAAAATTTACCTCTGTTCTGCAGGGTGGGTGAGGGAGAGGATGGGTTGAGGGAGAGAAGAACCCAGGAATAAAGCTCAAGAATAGACCAACTATTTTCAAATTCAGGACTGGGAGTTCAAGAGGAATAGGGATGGAGGAAGTTCATTACCAGAATAAAGGAATAGTTAGAAACTGTTAAGGACAGAACATAAGTGCAGAACAAACTAAATGTTTAGTGATGCAGCTCAACGAAGGGATTAAGGAAGCCATAAAACTGCTCAAAGACCTTTTGATGCTGACAACAATGTGTAATTAATCAATTATTTCCTAAGCACCTGGTATGGCCATAGCATTATGCTATCCACAAAAAATTATAGACGTGTTCAGAAAAAAAAAAAATGTCCTCTAGAAGATTAAAATTAAATCCATGGGAAATGAAATCAGCATATAACAAACCACTAGAAAATCATAAAAAGCAGTATCCAATTAACTACTAAACTATATAGTATGGATTAACTGCTTCATTCATTTATTCATTCAATAATAACAAGAGGACCCTGTATGTATTTTCTTGTGTGAGGTACTTAGAGAAAGAGACAGTGAACTCAGTGTGATGGTATAAAGCTTTTCTATTTTGTTAGTGTTAATAGTTGTTGAGTCTGTTAAAGGGGAATTATAACACTTCTGGCCAGAAAGAGCCAGACATGAGGTCCAGATAGATTTTGTTGGATATACACTTGCAGAATACATCTCAGTTGCTATGAGCATCTCAGAAGTTAGGAAATGCAACCTATTGGGACTTTTTGCTGTTTACATCAAGGTGTTCCTAAATAATTTTTTTTGATCATGAGTATTTGTAATCCACCACAAACTGACAATTCAGCCTTATAGCAATATCTTAAATCAGTCAACTGTGTTAGAAATCCTTGAATTCAAACTGCTGTATACAGGATGTTTGCTATCAGGGTAATTTGAGATCTAGGGCATCAATCTCAATTCCAGAGATTTACTCAGTTTATATCTGAACTGATTTTTCACTGATGTTTCATTTGGGAAAACTACATATGAATTGTTGTGCTGTGATGAATCTAAATGTATGATCTAATCCAGCTCCAGGGCTGTGTTAAGTCACTGCTCAGCAGGACACTGCAAGTGCGTGGAATGCCAATATGATGAAACACTGGTTGCAGGAAATAAATTCTAAAGGCTCTACATTTCTAAATCAGAAGGAGCCACTTTTACTGCTCTGAATGTTCCTCCAGATGACAATCTATGGGATTCCAGAAATGAAATGACAAACCACTCCACTTTGGAATTCTATATATTGAATTATGATTTACAGAATGGCCCATCTCTTTTAAGAGAAGTAAATCTAACCTTGTAGTTTATTACCACATACTTTTCCCCCACAGTAATGTAATTGTTGTTTGGAGGAAATCAAGGAGCAAAGGAATGAATTAAACAGGGTCAGCCATTTAGCTTCCCAGTGGCCCTTTCACCAAAAATAGGTAAGTTGTTTTGATGTCCATTCTCCTACCCCCTGTCCCCGTCCAGGAATAGATTTGATTGGAATCTTCCCAATTATCTTCTCTTAACACCTGTCCAAGAGGTCAGATACAAGAAATTTCCTGAGTCCCATGAGCAGAGCATTTAAAGCCAACAGTGTCTGCAGGTGAAGCTCAACTCTTCATTAAAGTTTGTTTGATAAAATAATTATAGTAACATAATTACCAAGATCTCATAATTCCTGCTATAGCAGTTTCTAAAATGCTCAACTCAGAATGTGAAACAAAGAGCAAAGCATAGTTGATATAAATAAAATAAAATGATTCACCAAAAGAGTTTGAGCCTTACGAATGGCACTAAGATGGCATGCAAAGCGTATTTCTTTATCACACAGTTCCAAGCCCTCTGTTGATACAGTGACAGCAAAAGGAACTTACATTCCAAATTTATGTGTAGGTGGAACACAAATTTCCTTTTTTCCTATTATTTTTTGTTGTTTTTAAATTTAAATGTAACTTCTATGCAATGAATACATGGATCTAAAGTGTATAGATCATAAGTTTCAGTTTTTACATTTTGACAATTTTTATGGCTATATAACTACCACGCAAACCAAGATAGAGAACATTACAAGTTTTATCATTCTTTTTTGATTTAATCCTCTCCCTGAGCAATCATGTGTGATTATACATATGTGAACACACATATATATGTGTGTATATATATATTTTTAAAATATATATTATATTTAAATATATAATTTTATATTTAATATAACATTATATAATATATATGATATTATATAATATATTATTATAGATTATATATAATATATAATATAATATATAATATATAATATATAATATAATCATATATTATTATATAATATACTTATATATAAATATTATATAATATATATTTAAATATATATTATATTTAAATATATATTTTATATATTTAAATATATATTTTAAATATATATTCTGGATATAAGTCCTTTGTCAAATAGTTATTGCAATTATTTTCTCCCTGTTTGTGGCTTACTTATTTATTTTTTAAACGGTGCCTTTCAAAATTAATGTTTAATTTTGATAATGTCCAAATTTTTGGACTTCAGCTTTTCTTTTCTGTTTCATGCTTCTTATGTCTTATTTAAGAAATATTTACCTACCACAGGTCTTGAAGCCTATTCCTGTGTTCTCCTCTAGAAGTTTTATAGTGTCTATATTTACCTTTATGATTCACTCCAAGTTAATTTTGTGCATCATGTGAGGTAAGGGTTGAGGTTCATTTTTTTCCATTATAACAACTGAGTTGTTCAAGAACTATTTCTTGAAAAGATTCTCCTTTGCCCGTTGAATTCTCTTGGTGCTGCTGAAAAAAAAAAAAATCACTTGATAATATATGTGTGGGTATACTCTGGACTCTTTATTTAGTTCTATTTTTTGTTGGCCCTTACCACAATACTACACTATCTTGATTATCTTCAGTTTATCCTAAGTATTGAAATCATCTAATATAATGTTTCCAACTTTGTTGTTCTTTTTCAAGTATGTTTTGTCTATCCTAGGTCCTTTGTATTTCTATATAAATTTCAGAATCAGTTTGTGCATTTCTTTAAATAGCCTGTTGATTTTTTACTAGGATTACACTCAATATATGGACCAATTTGGGGAGAATGAGCATTTAAAAAAAATAGTGAGTTTTCCAATCCACAATGGGCATATCTCTACATTTATTTGAATCTTTTACATTTTCCTTGGCAACATTTTGTAGTTTACTATGTAGAGTTTTTGCACATCACTGATTACATTTATTTCTTGGCATTTGATATATTTTATGCCAATAAAAATTTCAAATATCATTGCCAATACTTAATTGCTAGCTTATATTCTGTGCAGTCTGTATATCATGTGATACTGTTAAATATACTTACTAGTTTTGGTATATTTTTGTAAATTCCTTATGATTTTCTATGTAAACAATTATTCCATCTATAAATGAAGACAGTTTTAATTTTTAAAAAATTTTAATTAATTTTTAATTTTTATTTTTTTACTTATTTATGTATTTATTTAATTTGCCTTATTCAACTAGTTTGGACTTTCAGCAAAATAATAACAGTAGCATCCCATAAGTGTAGTTTTTAATTTTTATAACTAAAGCCAGAACAATTTTGATAACTAAAGCTCAAACTTCTTGAGTAATTCATAAGGCTACCAGAAATATACAGTAGTGCCTGTTCCCTTAAATACTCACTAGAACTAGACGTTCTAGATGATGTTACCATTACTTAAAACTTTTATCAGTCTGATGGATAAGGAATGGTACCTATCATGCTTTAAACTTGCATGAATATGGGATAAAATAAAGATTTAAAAAACATGATTTTACTAATATAACATAAATATAGAAAATGTAATAGCTTTTCTCTTTATTACCAGTACACAGATATGGAAAATGGAATTACTAGTCTTTTAATTGTTTAGAAATGCATTTACTGAAAAGACATAGAGCCAATATGAAGAAACTTATTAAATATAAACAAATATAAAATAAGATAATATTATTAAGTGGAATACAATCTCATCATGAATCTTAATGCTTTCTGTTTTGTTTGGGGAACTAGATGAAAATATTTTAAAGTGTAGATGATGGAATGAAGCTCTGAGAATAATAACAATAAAAATGAGGAATATTGAAGAAGAGCTTGCTTTCCAGCTATTAAAAATTACTATGAAGCCGCAATCAAGCACTGGGATAGGCAGATAGGTTAGAAGAACAAAAAATATAAGCCAGAATTATATGAAATGATCAAAGTTGGCAATTTTAGTTCACTGGGATTTTCAAAAAATGAATATAGTGTTGTCATAGATGGTTATTTATCTGGAAGAAAACAGCTAATTCACCTTTCATTTTACACAAAATACATTTGATGCAAGTGGTAGTATAAATACTAAAAATAGCATGAGAATGTGTAGGAAGATTTTGTGACTTTCTATAAGAGACATCCTTAGGCAAGATGGGAATTTCGTAAACCATAAAGGAAATTAATATACTATCCATAATATACTTAAATTTAATAAATATTTAATGCCAAAGGATACATAATACAAATTTCATTCTAATTGCAAGTATATTTATATATAACAGATACCAGATACCATTAAAAATAAGACTAGGAAGAATATTGACAACACATATGATTGAAAATTAGTTATTGCAGCAAACATAAAAAGATGTTCTATAAAAAGATAATGGGGAAAAACATTGAATTGAAAAATGTGCAAAAGGCTTAAATGGGCGATTCACCAAAACAAATTCAAAGGGTATACGTGTGTGTGTGCATATGTGTGTGATTCTTTTATTTAAGGAAAGTCACTATTCCCATTGTAAAAGTGATGACTAATTACAAAGAACATAGGCAATTAAGAAAAGTACTTTTAAAGGACAAAAGAATCCCAAATTCCACCATCAGAAATAATATATATTAATCCTAGTTCAACAAATTCCAGATACTATTCTCTGCATCTCCACAGATAGAATTGTTTGATAGATGGATAAAATACTTTTATATAAAAATGGTTCACGGTATATAAGTACTTAAGTCAAAATATTGAATTCTTCGCTTGAATTTAACTGAAGAAAAAGACACTGAAATAAAATTGAAACCATTGTTGGACTTTAGAAACCACTCCTTCACTGAACAAAATCAAGGTCATAAGTTTGGGAATATTTTTTTCAAAACTAGTAAAAGGATGTCGTCAGTTTTTTTTTTTTAAACTACATTTCCATTATAAAGAATATTTTTATTCACCACTATAAAAAAATGAAGAAAATAACAATCTTTTTTTACATACAAACAATTTTTTACATATCCTCCCTCTCTCAAACTTAATTATTTTTATTTACACTGCCAAAATTCAAATTACTTAAATTCTATTCTATATCCTGTAATTGTCTGGATTGGTTCTATTTTTTAAGTCAGTACCCACAATCAATTCTTTAATCATGGCTCTTTATTTCTAAGTTCTTTGTTTTAATCTTTGCTAGATTTCAAGTGCTATTTTCAAGAAGAGTTCAAGGGTGCTACATTTCTTTTACTCTTCCATTAAGAATGGTTGTCTATTTTTTAAATGCATATGGATATTTCATTTTTCTTTAGAACTTTGAGATATTGCTTTGAACTTTTGAGGTATTGTTCTATTATTTTCTGGCATTGAATGTTGCTGAGCACAAGGCTCATGTTAGTTAGCCCGAACTTCTCCCATCGTTCTAAGGTTTTTCGTAGCTGGATGAGTACATTTTTTTCTTTTTTGTTTACACTAAATAATGTTATGAGAACATAACTCAACATTGTCTTTTCATATTTTCCTGAAACTTAGTGTCTTCTCTCAATTTGCTGAATCAGTTCTTTCTTCATTTAATGAAAAATTATTGTTTAAAATTTTGGAGGCTATTTTTTTTCCTGTTCCATTTGTGAGAGTCTCTTCTTCAGGGACACTATTGTTAGCTCATCTTTCTCTGTTCATGGATTTTCTCTATTGGCTTTAAAATATTTCCCTTCTCTCTTTCCCTTCTTCTCTCTGTATTCACTCTATTTCTAATTTCTCCTCTGTGTCATTATTTTCAGTTTTATCTCCATTTTTTGTTCCTTGCTCTTTCTCTTTTATTTATTATTTCCAAATCAATGTTTATTTTTTCCAATTCCAATCCCCCTAAATAATCTCATTTTGTTTTAACTGGATCCATATCCATAGTAACATGTGAAGAATTTCCTTCTATTTCTTTGGATATTTTCTTCTAGGCTAGGTTTTTTTGTTCTTTTCATGCTGTTTCCCTTCTTTTCTGTCATTTTTTCCCCTCAAGTATTTTGCATATTTGATGTGCCTTCCCAAGGTGTGCCTTTGCAGGGCTGTTTTTCCAGAGTATCTAACTTTGAGAGCATAGTGTTTGGGGAGAGTGGTATGGGTGTCAAGCGCAACTGAGATGACATAAGCTCTAACTGTGAACATCCTGGGCCAGCATGCACATGAGAAACCTTGGGTTTGACCCTTGACCCCCCCTTTTCTGACCCCTCTCCTGCCATTCCATTCCCTCTAGCTCACACTGGCAACAGGCATGTTTCTACCTTAGGACCTTTGCCTTTGATATTTCCTCTGCAAGAAACACTCTTTTCCACTTGTAGATATCACTTTATTTATGACTACTCAAATTTCCCTGCCTCTGAGAAGGCTTCCAATGTACCCTCTCTCTCCATGCAGCCATCATTTTCTATACCATCAACCTATTTTATTTTCCTCTTAACAGCACATGTATGATCAACACGGACATCGTGCTGTATTTTATTTGTATTGTTTTTCTCATGCTGATAGAATGCCCCCATTATAGCACAAGGATGTTGCCAATAGCATTCTCTTGTATTCATAATCTTAAACATGGCTCATATAGGCTCTCAATAATTTTTGATAAATTGATCAATGAAGTGTTAGGCAGGAAGCTAGGCATGAGCGACAGGAAGATGGACCTTAGATGTCCTGAGGGAGAGCCCTAACCGAGGACAGCCCAGGGACCACCGCATTCCATCCACCTAGCAGTCCGTTTGAGGTTGCAACATCCCGACAAAGGAAGAGTTAAGTTTGTTGTGCTTGTTGTATTTGTGCAGAAAGCAGGAGCCACCTGTCTATTTGAACTATGTCTCTAGAATAGAAATAATGTGGTTTCCTAGCCGGTGCAGGCATTTTGAATACATCTTGGGAAAAGACATGCATAGCTGGCTAATTATCTTATAATCCAGGCCTGTAGCTCAAATGTTGTGACCCTAGGAACCACCCAAAAGAAAAACAATTGGCATAAACCTACACCCTGGAGTTTCCTGCACTTTTGTCTCTCTTGAGTGGCCCACTGCTCCCTTGAAGTGTACTTTATTTTTTATTTTTTTTAAAGATTTTATTTATTTATTTCGACAGAGAGACAGCGAGAGAGGGAACACAAGCAGGGGGAGTGGGAGAGGGAGAAGCGGGCTTCCTGCTGAGCAGGGAGCCCAATGTGGGACTCCATCCCAGGGATCATGACCTGAGCTGAAGGCAGACGCTTAATGACTGAACCACCCAGGTGCCCCTGGAGCGTACTTTAATAAAACTTTGCTCTGCTTTACTTTCATTTCACTGCCCTGATTCTTTACTGAGACAGTAAAAAAAACTGAGTTTTCTTTCTTTTTCCACCTCACTCTCAGTAACCTAAGTACCCGCTTCTGATATTGGAGATAATTAAGAATAGACAATGACAATATTTATAAATTATCCTCAATAGAAATTGTCTCCTTTTCTTTCTGTATATTCAATTAAACAGACTGAGATTTTGTTATTTTTACTTGTCTTTTTATTTTTTGAAGGTCTTCCATAAAGAATATAATGAAAGAATGAGTGATCTGACATAGAACTCAGAAAACAACCTGGAAATTAATCAAATGGATAATAAAAATAACAGTTGCCAATTTTTGAGCACTTACTATGATTCATACTCTATATTATTTCTTTATACAAATTAATTTTAATTTCTTATAGCAAGACTACAGGTAATTTTTATCCTAATTTGACGAATAAGAAAACTAGGCTTACCAAACATGAGGTTGTACAGCTAACAAGTGCTGGAAAAGTGATCAAATTCATGAATTCTTTATCCTACCACCCGTAATCCTTCTAACATACCTAGTTTGACAAATATAAAAATAGGCGTCTCTTAGGAAAGGAAGGAGACAGAATTCTGCGAATTATTTCCCTTGGAAAAATAGAGTGAACTGTTTGCGGATGCTTAGGGAGATGGAATGGACACTTGACTTCCTCTGGTCCTGACCGGTCTTTCAATGTTTCTATTTGGAACAAGTTACTTAGCCTCTATGGACATTACTTTTAAAATAGGTGTATGGCAGGTATGATATTCCATAAATGTTTGTCAAATGAACATATCAATGCATATATCCATCCATGAATAAATGGTGTTCACTGCATGTACACTAAGCTTCCTCCTAATGTCAAGTCTAACTCCCACAGACGTCCTTGATACTAATACTACATTGAAATGATTCCAAAATATTTATCCTGTTTCTACATGACACTAACATGGTTTTTATTTATTTTTAAAGATATTTATTTATTTATTTATTTATTTATTTATTTATTTATTTATTTATCAGAATGAGGGAAAGAGATAGAGAGAAAAAGCACAAGCTGGGGGACCGGCAGGCAGAGGGAGAAGCAGGCCCCTGCTGAGCAAGGAGCCCCATGCGGGACCCTGGGATCATGACCTGAGCCAAAAGCAGATGCTTAACTGACCCAGCCACCCAGGCATCCTGAAATTAACATGGTTTTTAAATTCATTTTTAAAAATCTTTCAGTATAGTTATGTTAACCTGTCATGGCTTCCAAGGTACCCAACAAGTAACCCTAATCTGGTAAAGCTCAAGCCACAACAAATTAGTAAATTAGATGCTATCTAAAAAAATAAAGTTTAGGGAAATATCCAATTTCTGGCCCTAATGGTAATAGTTGTAAACAATTGAGATGTGATGATTTCAGATAACCCAGTCTTTCTTTACATGAAGACTGGTTATCTACACAGGGACAAATGATACAAATATGTTTAAGAGAAATAAGTTAATAGCAGGAGATTTGTTTCAATACATTGAAGCCAATATCAGTCAGACCTGATTTGAGTCATATCTCATCAATAGGAGTAATAAAGGAAGTTTCATAAAATCGGTGAACAGGGATTTTTCTCCATAAAATAAACTAAAAAGTCCACAGACAATACCCAGTCAGTTTGTCACATTAGCTCATAACCATTTGCTATGTTATTCTTTGCTCTAGGAATGAGTGATACAAAAAGTCCTTATCATACACAATGATATTCTAAACTTAGCAATCCTTCCGTAGTCTCTCATTTTCCCCAAGATCCTTTCCATTTTTTTTAAACAGGACTTAAAATGCTCTTTGTGACGAGATGTAATTGAAAGTACTCAAGCTGTGAAGCCCAGTAGATATTGGTTTAAATCCCAGTTCATCTTTCCCAATTGTGTGCTCTCAGGCAAATTCTCTAATGTAGAATAGAATCTGAACATACTCCCCTGTTTTAAAGATAGGCATACTAATGCCTATTTCACAGAACTGTTTTGAGATTCAAGAGATTATATATAAAGAGGCTAACAGTGCCCAGCACATAATAGGTCTGAAAAAAATATAGCTTTCCTCTTCTTTTTTCTTCTTTCTTCCCCTTATCAAGGTAACAGTAAATGAGAATATTCATATTTACTTCTGTTTTCTAAATATTGTGATGTTACTATGGCTTGGATTTGGCTAAAACTATACTTACATTCTGAAAAGGGCCTAGTACCTTCAAGTATAATTGTAGCCTTTCAGAGAAAATTTGAAATATGAGAACCTTAGAGAGAGGCATCAAGACTGACAACTGATAAGATATTTTTATTATTTTTTAAGTTTTTAAAGCAGTAGCTAATTTTTAGTGCATCCTTTAAAACCACCCCCATATTAAACATTTGTCCATTGGTATGGGAAAACATTCCTCCCTTAGCTTCTGGGGCCATCAAAAAATAGAATAGAATTTTTAAAAACACAAAGGAAAAAAGATAAAGACTCATTACCTCCCTGTTTCACCAAAGAGAATTATTGAGTCCTTACTCCAAGCCATGCACTGCTCAGGGAAGTGGGGAGACATCAGTGACCTCATGGAGTTTACGTTCTAGTTGGCAGAGACAAACATAAGCAACAAGTCAATATTAGGATATGGTAAAATACAGGGTGCCATGTGATAGAGAAAATAAAAAAAACAAGGTAAAGAAGATGGGAAGTGTTGGGGCAAGAGGAAAGTGTAATTTTAAATAGTGTGGTCAAGGTAGGCGTCAATGAAGCAAAGACTTGGAAGATGTAAGGGAAGAGCCCTGGGGATTCCTGGGAGCAGAGCTGACTTACTCAGTAGGCACGGCACAGTAGGCACAGTGCCTAGGGCACACCGTACTTTTGGGGCCCTACGAAAGTATTTTACTTTTTTCTTTTTAATCAGAAGGAATAAAATGAACTCTTAAGAGTTGAAGAAAATGTTTAAATTTTTAACACAGACTGGACTGTAGCTATCTTTATAGCAAAACAATCATAAAATATACTTTTAATATATATAAAGCATATTTTAATTTTACACGTGTATAATAATGTATATATGATATATATGCCTATTTGGGTTTTGATGGAGAAAATAGCCCACAGGACAAAGTGCTTAAGGCCCAGGAAGGTCATAATGCAACGCTGTTTGGGAATGGGGCTTCTAATCAATTGACTTATTAGCATCAGAATGGAATACATTAATGAAATATAATGGGCTATATCAACTAAGAAACAGTTTGGGGAAGAATTTGCAAGGCTTTTAGAGACTTACAAAACTAAAAATGCTTTGTCATTTAAATCCTGACACTGCATTTTAAATCCTCAGACACCTAATTAGAATACAACAGATTGAGCTATAGAAGTTAAAAGTAGAAACAGCTCTTTTTTTAATGATAGTCTGCCCATTTATTACTTCTTATAAATTCTCCCAGTGTCTCTGATGCCACTCACACTGACAAAAAGCACTCAATGTACTATATAGAGTTAGTACCGGCAGGCTTACAAAAGTAAAAACTCAGCCTAATGATAAAAGTAAGAATGAATTGGTGGTAATGTATTTTCATTGGGCAAATCATGGAATAGTAATAAGGAGTTAAATTTAACTTATTTAGGATACCCCCAAGGACCAAGTCAAAGTATATCTCAAATGAGAAATTACACTTGGATGGCAAAAGTAATTTGATGAAAGATAAAGAACCAGGTTAACACACAAAATATCACCAACTGAGTTCAAGAATTAATGGGAGTTTTTAAAAGTTAGACATTTCTGTTATTTTTATATAGATTTGGGGGAAATTTAAAAAATCCATTCAGATTCAACCATTTTTATTTTCATTCTCACATAAAAGAGTCCCTGTGTTCCTTAGACTATTACCTAGTAGCTGCATTCAAATTTCAGAATTCAAATTTTGAAGAAAACTTTCCTTAGCAGTTTTTAATAAATGTACTGAGTTGATCTGTGGGTGGGGCTAGAGGTCCTGTAGCAATGCAATATGTGTGCATGTGAAAGAGAGAGGAGAGATTGAAAATGACTGATTGATTCAGGGGAGAGGAGAGAAGCAGGCAGAGGGTGAGTACTGGTACAACCGTAAGAAACAGAAATGAGCAGGCTTCCTTCCATACAATTTCTGATACGGAGTTTTGTTGTTGTTTTCTTAACTGCTCTTGTATTCCTTTATTAATCTGTCATCCACAAATCTCCCCCTGGATTCCCACATTTTACTCTATCATAGGTTTACAGGTATATAGGTAAACAGCAAGGTTGTAATCATTATCATTTAAATAAATCAGAGAGAAAAAGTAGATAGGGGATAAGTCAGGGCATAGAAAAAAATGCAAGAGTTGAGATAATACATATTCTATGTAACTGTTTTGGGGATTCAAAAGATTATATAACTACATGTATATAATTATATATAATCAAAGATGAATTAAGTTAGTGGTTACTTGATATATTTTTCTTCTTTCATTCTTATTTAAATATCAGAAAAACTTTCAATTAAAAGAATAAGCCAAATGTACTGATTTAGTGGTGGCTGACCATAGCTAAATGGAACATGAAGAAGCTATTTAGACATTATTTCTTTCTGGGGTGCCTGGGTGGCTCAGTCAGTTAAGCAACTGACTCTTGATTTCGGCTCAGGTCATGCTCTCATGGTCCTGGGATAGAGCCCTGTGTTGGGCTCCCCATTTAACCGGGAGTCTACTTGCCTCTTCTCCCTCTGCCCCTCTCCCCACTCATATGCATGCATTCTCTCTCAAATACGTAAATAAATCTTAAAAAAAAAGAAATTATTTCTTTCTGGTACCCCCCTCATCTATCCTCCCATGTACATTATCCAAACCTCTCTTAGACTTTAATCATAACAATTATAATATCTCCATTGTGAATATGAGTATTTCCATTTTTCCCTTTTAATTGTATGTATTTAAAGTTGCCATCTTATTTACTTTGGAGGCTGCTTGCTTCTAAAATGGACCTAGAAAAGTAAAGGTGCTCAGTAAATATTTGGTTAATTGAATTAAATATTAAGAAAGTAACTTTTACTATGCTATCCTTCAGAGCATAAGAAATTCATTCCGTGGTTGTAAGGTGCAGCATGCATAATTTTATTAAGTGATGATTTAGAGATACAAAGTATTTAATACATTTCTCAAATAATTTATGATTTACTAATTCTTGGGAGATGTTGCACTATTAATATATTTGTCACACTCAGAAGATCAGGAGGGAAAGCTGGGTGAAGAGGCTTGAAGGAGAAAAGAGAAGTACAGGACTAAAATCACGGATATTATAGGCATATGGATTCGCACCTCTTCACTGAACTCAAAGGACACTCTATTCTCCTGGAGAGTTATTTGTAACTCTGGATGGTCAGATAATTGCCTGTTAAATAGTGAATGAAAATTGTCAGGGGGTGACTGAAAATGCAAGCCATTTACATTCCTCGGGAGAATTTGCAAAGTAGTTCTACAGCTCAAAGTAGTTTAAAGGAAAGTGGGTTGAAGGGTCATTGAAGAGAGATGCAACTGATAAAGGTTGATTGGAATTTCTTGTCATATTAGCCAGTTAATGGTGTATTTAAATTATCCTGTAGGCTCTTTCATTATACCTTAATGTTCAGACTTTAACTCTTTTTGAGTATGAAAGTCCTAGATGAATTTTTCAAATTCAGAGATGAATAATTCAAATACAGGATAGAGAATACTACTTAGACCCAGAGCAAGGTGAAAAGAAGCATAACATATCGGCCACCAAGTGAGGAAGTCAGCAAGGTAGGGCCTTGCTCTCATCACTGGGGGAGAGCATAGGATTTGGGCTGAGAGGTGCATAAGAGAGGCTTTATCATTTTATCTTGTATTTGAGAGGGATGTTAGAAGAAATATACAGTAATTTGTAATAAAAATTTTAAAAATAGTTTATTGATGTCTGTTGTTACTTAGTAATTTGGGGCTTAGAGTTGTAA
Source organism: Neomonachus schauinslandi (assembly GCF_002201575.2). Classification (NCBI taxonomy): domain Eukaryota; kingdom Metazoa; phylum Chordata; class Mammalia; order Carnivora; family Phocidae; genus Neomonachus; species Neomonachus schauinslandi. The sequence goes on from NC_058405.1 coordinate 103,231,445, forward strand.
CCCATAATATGTATGCGATACATCTTCCAAAAAAATTAATCCAGAGATTGCCCTACAAAATATAGAATAACATTTAGATAAGTATTTTTGTTCAACATTCCACAGATCTTCCAACATGTATTTTCCACCTGTTATTAATATAAACAATTATTTAATATTAGAGAACATGTTACCAGTCTATTTAAAATCATGTTTCAGAGCAACTTTTAAATAACCTCTGCTACTTTCCTCACCAATCCTTTACTATTTCTCTGTTATAGCATCCTATTTACAATAAAAATAATTGCATCCAGGTAGACTGAGTCCTACACTGGGACCAGCACTTTGCTTGAAATGAGCCACAACAGATAATGCCTCTAAGGAATTAAGTTTGTAACTGCCAACCTTTCAAGATGATGATCACATGCTTCCTTGTGGGTTTTATCTTCTTTCCCCATGTTCTTTCCTTCCTTCAGAAGGTCACTCGGAAGAGACAGAAAGCTTCTGTGCATTTGGAAGCATAACGTGTGGTCCCTGGATCAGCAGCATCAGATCACACTTGAACTCGCTAGAGATGTCAATCCCGGACTTTATCCCAGATCTGCTGAATCAGTAACCTGGGGGAGGGCCCAGCAATCTGTGTTAACAAGCTATTCAGGGAATTCTGATGCACACTCAGGTTTGAGAACTATTGATTTATATACCATGGTTAGGTTCTTTACATAGAGAAGAAGGCACTTCTCTACTCAGCTTCTTTTTGTTTTTCTTCCTCTTTTATCAATTATTTAAAAACCCAGGGGCGCCTGGGTGGCTCAGTTGTTAAGTGTCTGCCTTTGGCTCAGGTCATGGTCCCAAGGTCCTGGGATCCAGCCCTGCATGGGGCTCCCTGCTCAGCAGGAAGCCTGCTTCTCCCTCTCCCACTCCCCCTGCTTGTGTTCTCTCGCGCGCTCTCTCTCTGTCAAATAAATAAATAAAATCTTAAAAAAAAACCAAACAACCCAGAGCTACACATAAAACTATTCTCCTCAAATTGACTGTTCTTTCAGCTTCAGCTCCTAAGTGCCTCTGTTCTAGAACCTCAAGAAGCATTTTCTTAAATAGCCCATATCCCTAATGGGGAAGAGAATATTTTGCAAAGTATAGAAATAGAAGGTTTCAAAAGATGATTAAAAGGGTTTCATTTTAATCTACATAATTAATACATATCTGATTTTCTATACTGGGAAGAAAATTAAATTTGAAAGGCTTCATAAATATAAAAGAAGATACTAAAAAACACCCCATCTGACTTGGAAAGGTTGTAGAAACCAAACTACTCCAGATTTAAAAAATTAAAGTGGTTGGATTGATCTCTCTCTAAATCCAGGGATAGTGAATAAAGTCAACTTCAATCTAAATTTCAAAAGCATGACTGAAGAAGATTTTTTATATTCTCTTAAAAATAAGTTTTTACTACTACTGCTTACAGAGTCAGTTTGTAATTGTTACAAATTTTTAAGGAGTAGCTGGAGGGTGTCACTATATTTAATTTTCAAGTAACACAGCCAGCAAACACCCCTGGAAATATCACTTGGGAGGAAGAAATGTTTCTTCTTTAAGAGCACAGTGGAAAGTTAGCACCTGCTGAGTCGGAATAATTAATCACTGAACTTTATCTCTTTTTCTCTCCATGTAGAAAGAGTCTAAGTAGCTTTTTACTTCTTCCTTCAGTTTATTGCTTGGGAAGGAAAATACAGACTCCAAAGAAATTGCAAACTTTGGGGACCGATTTCAGTAGTGGATTCTGAAAGAGCAGCCAGAGATAATAATCCTCACTGAGTTTTGGGGCTTTACTGTAGATAAGAATCCAACATGGGATACTATCAAAATTCTGATTCCACATTCCACCTCCCATTGGAGTTCCCAGTGATACCAATTCAACAGACCTGGGGCATGGCCCAGTAATCTGCATTTTTAACAAGTACACTGAGATGATTCTGATAAGATGGTAAAAAGTCCACACTTGGAGAAAATTGGCTATGATCTGCTATTTCCATAGCTTGCAGGACTAAGAAGCTGTAAGTGTAATTAGCAGATGGTGGATTTTTTAAATGCTTCAGTCAGTATTTCCAAAAAAGTATTTTCCTTAGAACATTAGTTCTGGTATGTTTGGGGATTGGTGCTCTAAAAACACAGGGTTCTGTGGTCATATATGTAAGAAAATGCTGCACTCCAAATCTTCCATTTGGAAGTTTGATTCACAAAGCCCATTAGTACATTAGAGGCCCCTGAAAAGTTCCTCAATTTAAAAACAGAGCTTACAAGAAACAGACTCTTAACTATAGAGAAAACAAAACTGAGGGGGGTCGGGGTGTGAGTGAAATAGGTGATGGGATTCAGGAGTGCACTTAACATGATGAGCACTGAGCAATGTATAGAGTTGTTCAATCACTATATTGTACACCTAGAACTAGTATAACTCTGTATGTTATCTATACTGGAATTAATATTAAAAATTTAATTAAAAAGTGAAAAAAATAAAAACAAGGTTTAGATTTTTATTTAATAAACTTCTTTGGAAAGGAATTTTTTTTTTCTCTTATAAATGTAGTAACATTTTCCCAGAAAAGTTTTTCAATAACACTTGTTTGGAACAGACTGGGTCAAACTGTAAAATTCTATTCTGTTCTAGCGCAAGTAAGACAAAAATATTTTAATGTGTCAAAAGTGTCAAAGATAAACAAAGCCAGACACTAGCTAGAGTGGTAAGGACAGATTCTAATCAGTAATATACTTTTGCAATAGGGAAAAGAGTCCAGTGTGAACTGAACTCAATTTGTACAGAGGTGAATGGGTGTTTTAAAGGGATGGTAACAAAAAAGGGAGGGAGTGAACAGGGGCTCAGTAGAGTCAGGAAGTGAAAAATGACAAAAAGCAGGAAGGGGTTGGTCCATGTGAAACCCATCTGGGTTTGCTAGCTGGTGCTCATTATAGGCTCCTCTTTTCCCACAGAGCCTGGGAAACAGGGGCTCTACCTTCAGGAGCTGGCTGAAACAGACAGTAATTCTTTTAGCAGCCTTGTGTTTTCTCAGGTGGTCATTTGAATAGGAGCAAGGGTCATCCTGAGAATGCAGTCTTAAGCTATTAGAAAGTATGTGTTTGTTCAAGTCTTTATAGGCCAAGGTTGAGGCCCAGTGGAAAAGAGAGCTCAGAGGGCAAGTTCTGGATAGAGTTTCTTTGATCAAGGAAGGAATCTTTGTCAGAAGTAAGTGAGGGGAAAAGAGTGGTTTTGGTCTCAAGCCAGGAAGTTTCTTTAATCTCCCCATCAAAAAGGTAGTAGAATAAATTCTCCCCACCCCATCATCTTGGAGCACTACAGAAAAAAACGGAGGGCACTTTGAGGAACAAAGTTTCAGAGTCAAGAAAATGGTAACAGAAACTGTGTATAGATTAAGAACGGTAATAGTAATAACTAGTACTTGAGCAAACACAGCTCCTAGTGTGCAATCAAAGTACCTTTCTTCTTGTCTCTCACATTCCCTTAATAATTTATGCAGTTGGCTAAGATTTATCCCCTGCAACTGAACTCTGGAAAGCTTTATGCCTTTTCTGATCATTCTTTAATAGTAAAAGTATTGGACACATCTTAATTCAGTAACTTAAAAATCCCAGACCAATATATTAATGGTTATAGCTATATAATTTACATTTATATTACTATATATTATATAATATGCAATATTATATATTACAACATATAAAATACAAAATTATCATAAATACTTCAGTTTTCATTCAAAAGCCAAACTTCTCCATAAGCCTGCCACCTGCCCATCCATGCCCCCTTGTCAATGGAAAAGATTATGTAGAAGTTTCTTTCTTTCTTAGTTACCTTATTCCTCACCTATTGTTGCAGACCCTTCCAGGTTGAAGCACAAGAAGGGAGGAAGGAAGAGGAAGAGAAACATACTTGATAAACAGCATATGTTACCTTTGCACTTGCTGATCCATGTAATGCTTAAAAACGCCTCTTTTTCTTGTGGGTGATTTTCTTAACTTCTTGGAGGCATCTGTGCACCCTTCTCTGACTGGGGTTTTCAGGTACTTGGCAATACATTCTCTCCCTCTGGCCTTGCCCCTCTTTAGTGCAGATTTTCAGGTGATTTGCCCTTCTAAGGCTTACTCTGTTGGAGTCCCAATGACTTCCCAAATGATCCTCCTGGATAAAAATCAAAACCTTGGTGCTCTTAGATTCTCTCCCATTTGGCCCATATCAGGTTCACAGAAATACTCAACCATCCTTTACTTTGATAAGTTCTGGGAGTGGAGACAGACTTCAAAACTACTTCTTTGCTGTCAAAACAGCTTGCTGGTTTCCCTTGTCCTCTAGATTTCCTGGGCTGATGTCAACCCGTCTGTTATGTCTGCCATTTTCTCAACAGTTTTCCATTTGATCCTGCAGATGCTCCTCATTTTAGACCTGAAATAAAGTAGGCAGCACCCTTTCCCTTTGGGTGGGTTGGTGGAAGAACTTAAAGCCAGGGTGTGTGCTCTCCCAAGTAGTATTACCAGATAAAATGCAGGATGCCCAGTTACATTTGAATTTCAGGTAAACAAAAAATACATTTTTAAAAAAATATTTTATTTATTTATGTGACAGAGAGAGACACAGAAAGAGAGGGAACACAAGCAAGGGGAGTGGGAGAGGGAGAAGCAGGCTTCCAACTGAGCAGGGAGCCTGTGGGGCTCCATCCCAGGGCTCTGGGATCATGACCTGAGCCGAAGGCAGACGCTTAATGATTGAGCCACCCAGGCGCCCCAACAAATACATTTTTAGTATAGGTATATCCCATGCAAGTATTTGGGATATATTGAGACCAAGATAGTATTTGTTGTTTATCTGCTACTCAAATGTAATTGGGCATCCTGTATTTTCATTTGCTAGTTCCCACCAACCTACACCCAAGAAACTTCTCTGATATCCACTCCAATTTCTTTTTTTTTTTATTCTTTAAAAGTTTCACAAACTCATTCTTTAGATTTCTCAACTCACTTTGGTTGAGCACCTTACATTAGAATTTCTAATCAATTGTATCTTGGTGCAACAGTTAAAACATAATGTAACAACTGTTCACATTATTTTTAGCCACTGACGTTTTGCAGAGCATTGGAGACAGCAAATCTTTATAGGAAAACTCTGGGTATTTTTAAATGAACTTTGAGCATTCACACAGAAAGACTGTTCAAAATAGTCATAAGGGCTCTTACACAAAGATTTAGTGTCCAAATGACAATAGCGTAGGGTAAGGATGGAATGGCACACAAAGAGTAAATCATTAGACATTAAAATTTTAAAAAAAAGGATGAGGATTATAGAGAACATAGGAGCAGAGAGTTCTGTTAGCTAAAGTTTCTACCATTTCCTTAAGGACAAAGAAATTAAAATTAGTATAAAAACATTGAGCATCTACATTTTTTTCACAGTAAGGTAAATTTATTTTATTTCCATTTTTAATTGTCAGTCATTTCTAATGAATTCTTTTTGTTGTTTTCATAAAGACCCAAGTTAAACAACTCCTGCAGGTATTACAGATCTATATCTGCACCTGGACAGAGCAGTCTATACTTTACAAACTGTAGTATTATATGGACTCATTTCCATTGGTGAGTTTTTGAAATTGTTTAAAAACCCCTGATAACCAAATTAAAGTAATAGCTTAGTACAAACTCTCAGAAAGGACCTGACTCTAAGAAAGAATTCTAGCTTTGTTGGAAAACAAGTTGCTTTGGGGGATTATGAAAAGACAGTGACTTGTATACATAGGCCATTTAATATTGTTGTCAGTTCTTTGGGGATAGTTTTCTAGAAGTGTGATTGCTGGGTCAAAGGGTAAAGGTATGTAAACTTTTACTAGATATTGCAAAATTCCACTCCATGACTGTAGAAATGTATGTGTGTCTGTTTCCCAGTTTCCCAACATAGCATATGATGAAATGTTTAAGTTTTTGTCAATACACTTTTGTATGCTTATGCTTAAATTATTTATTTTATCTTTTCTTATTTTAAGTGGAATCTTCTTTTATATCTTCTAACTTTTGTTTACATATATGAAGTTTCTAATTTTTGAATGTTAATTTTATATATTGCCATTTTATTTAATTCATTTATTGTTTGCAGTGGTTTTAATTTGACTCTTAGGATTTTTCCAGATATTCTATTATAATAGAGATTTTTTACTTTTTGATTACAATCCCAATTTCTAATTTTTTGCCTAATTAGCTAATAGCTTTAGTTCATTATCATATAATAGTTCAGATGATGAATAATTTTGGCATGTTTATTTGGTGAGAATGTCTTTAATATTTCCCTATTAGAAAGAAGTTGGCTTTTGAAAGTTGGTACATATTAAGAAAGAATTCATCAATTACTATTTTATTATATATTTTGTCAAAGATGGGTGTTGCGTTTTGTTAAATGACACTGTCAAAATTTAAAAAAAATTTTTTTTAAGATCATTTATTTACTTGTCAGAGAGAGAGAGAGGGAGAGCGTGGGACAGTGAGCAAGCACTCACAAGCAGGGGGAGTGGCAGGCAGAGGGAGAAACAGGCTCCCCTTTGAGCAGTGAGCCCAATGTGGGACTTGATCATGGCACCCTGAGATCATGACCTGAGCTGAAGGCAGACGCTTAACCAACTGAGCCACCCAGGCATCCCAACAACTGTCAAAATTTTATGATACATTACTAATATTGAACTATGCTTGCATGCCTAAAAAAACTCCACTTAGTCATAATATATTTTCTTTTTTAATGTAATTTTATTGAAAAATGCACAAATTAAAAGGCAAATTCAAGGAGTTTTTACAATGTAAACATAACTCATGTAACAGTGTACAGATCAATAAACAAATATTACAAAATACCAGAAACCCTATTATGCCACCTTCTAATCACTATCAATTTTCAACAGAATAACCACTACCTTCCCTTCAAACATCATGGATTTGTTTATTATGCCCTCATTCCTTGGAGACCTTCACAACTCAACCCATTAATGCTGTAACAATGTTGCTTTCATTTAAGCTGCAATATCAAAAATAGTAGCCACTAGCCACCTGTAGCTATTAAATATAAATGAAAATAAAAAAACAAATAAACTCAGAAGAATAAAACTAAAGCAAAAGCAGAAATAAATTGTAAAGAAAAAAACAGTAATATTGTTAAAGAAATGTTTTTTGTGAAAATTAATGAATTTACATAAATCATTGGCTAACAGATTCACAACACCAATGAGAAAAACAATACAAATACCTCACAATAGCAATGATAATGGAGAAATATCCACAAATACAGAGGAAAATAAAGGAATTATAAATGATTACTTTGTTCTCTATCTCTCTTTTTTGCAAAAAAACTTGAATACGTAGTTGAAATAGAGTTCTCTAATAGAATTTAAATGATCAAAAATGACCTTATGTCAAAATAAAAATCTAAAGTCTTAAAAATTTTGTTCAAGCTTGTTTAAAATATTAATTAAAACCATAGAATGTCACAATTTTATTCAGTAAAAAGCCTTGGGAAGAAAAGGAAATTGTCAATCCAGTTGCCTCTTAGAATATAAAGTCTAGAATTGTCTTCATTTTTTATTATAAAGATAATAAACCAGCTATGATAAAGACAAGTACAATCAAAGGCAATCACAAATTGAAAGAATGTATATAAAAAAGAAGCAAGAACATTCTATTTAAGTTATATTTCTATATATTCTGTATCTTGACATCACAAGATGAGTCTATGTCTACATTAGCTTTTAGAAAAAACAGGGTCTTGATGTTCTGGTTTTTAACTGTAAATAATTTACTGCCATAACTTTTGTATGCAATCCTTAACCTGGGGACTATAATTATTGTAAGGCTTGATTTTCATTCTAGTTATATAAATTGTATTAGTTTGAATATGAAGATTATAAGAAACTTAATCATATCACTTATAGTGGGTTAAATGGTGGCTCCCTGAAAGATATGTCCATGTCCTAACACCCAGAACCCATATATGTGACCTTAGTTGGCAGAAGGACCTTTACAGATGTAATTAAATTAAGGATTCTGAGATGAGATCATCCTAGATTTATCTGCATGGACCCTAAATTCAGTGACAATTATCTTCATAAGAAGCTAGAAGAGGGAGGGAAAGATTCTTCCCTGGAGCCTTTGGAGGGATCACAAGCCCTGCTGACACCTTAATTTTGGACTTCAAAACTCCAGAATTGTGAGAGAATAAATTAGTGTTATTTTAAGCCACTCAGCTTGTAGTGATTTGTTATGGCAGCCCTAGAAAGCTAATGTATCACCCTTGTTGTAATGTTCACACACTGTGATGGTTAACTTCTTATCTGTCAATTCATTTTATTTGTAACTCTCCACTCTAGGTGTGGTATAAATTTACTTTCTTAAGAGAAAGCATTAAAATATTTTGTCCCAATTTCTTAGTGTTGTTCTCTTTGGAAAAAATGAATTGGTCATTCTAGTAGATTATTTTTACACCCAAAGTTATCTTTAACAAGTAAAATAAATTAAAAAATATAAACAGAACAGCAGCCATGGAAGAAACTTGCCCACTCTCCTGTACCTTACCCACTCCCTATGCCTCTTGTCATGATGTTGGGTTCAGAAAACTTCACATTTCAAAGTTTTAGACCTTCAAGTAATAATTCCATAATGAATTGTGTGATAGTAAAATTTGGTAGAGATAGAAAAAACATTTTTAGTTACTATATAGTAATTATATTACTATAATTATAATATTATATAGCATACAGTGTAGTTTATTATATAGTAAATTATGTATTATATATTATATTGTATAGTATATTATAAATATACTATTATAGTAAATTATTAAAATAATCATACTAAAAATACTAAAATAGTAAAAATAATCTAATAATAAATTAATAATAGTAGAAACAATGATGATATATTAATATATACTTTTATAAATGCTAGTGAAAAATTTTAGAATAGACCTTGCCCAAATTATGTTTTAATCATAGGATGTTCAGTACAAGCAAATATAGGAAATCACCATTACTAAATCAAAAGAGAAAATAAAATAGTGAGTACCTCAACTGAAGCCAAAACTATGTTTATCAAATTTTAACATCCTACTATATCTTTTAAACTTTTCAAAGTACAAATAAATGGTAATAGCAGCATCATGTCTTATGATAAGATATTGGAGTCATTCACACTAAAGTCACCACTTTATAATATTCTGGGAGTTCTATTCAATGTTGATTAAATAATACAAAGAGATAAATACTTAAATACTTGACAAGATGAGTGAAAAATAAAATATTTTAAGATTATATAGTTCATTAGATATAGCATCAAGATAATCACTAGTTTACAAAAATGCCAACAGTTTTCCTATATACAAAATATATACAATAAAGAAAAGACCTCATTATTAATAAACAACAAAATAGTTAAAATGCATTGAAAAAAGATTGGCATTTAATATACTAAAATTATATATTAAAGAAATACTTAAAAATTATGATGAGTGATATCAATATGTTGTAATAAATAGAAAAAAGATTTCCATTTATGGCAATATGATGGAGTAGATAGCCTGAATGATTATCTTATTTAAAACACTTTTTCAAAAAAATTTCTTTTAAATGAATAACTAAGCTTAAAAAAAAAGGTTTAAAAAAAATCAGAAAGACTTTGAAAAAGACTGAAAATAGAACTCTGGAGATACAAAGAATTGGGCACAGCTTTTGCTCTGAGGGAAACTGCTAAATACTGGTTAACCTGTGTTTCTGTTTTGATGGTCAAATAAGCTATTGGAGAAGGCATCTGATAGCTAGGACTTATGAAAGATAGGGAATATAACAGGCCTCTGTATAAAGCTGACAATCTAAATGGATCACTTGTGAAGAAGAAATCAACTTACTTCACAGGAAGACACTTGCCTGACTTGACATTAGTGATAATGAAAGAGGGAAAACATGTTCCCTGAGATGTTTTATTTGCTCATCATTTTGTGGCTTGAATTTATACTACCTGTTCCACTTGAGAAGCATCAAGTGGAAAATTAAAAGTGATTGAAATCAATAGAGCCCCAAGCTAATTGGCAGAAGCAAATGAAAATCTTAAAAAAAGAAAAGGCTTCCAATAATTCTCCTAGATAAAATTCTAAATAATATACATTCATAGTCTAGGATCACAGAACAGTGAGTCATCAGGGAAATGAAATTAAAATCACAATAACGTAATATTGTATACCCATTAAATGGCTAAAATTTAAGAGATTGACAATACCAAGTACAGCTGGAAATATGGAGTAATTGGAACTCTCATACGTTGCTGGTATTACACTAGTATAATTGCTTTGGTGAAATGCTTAACAATTCATTATAAAGTATACTTACCATATAGCTGAGTATTTATGCTCCAAGGCAAGTACCTAAGTGAAACACAAATATATGTCCACCAAAAACAGATACGTATATAAATGTTCATAGCAACTTCATTAGCCAAAACACGCAAAGAACCCAAATATCTGTCAACAGGTAAATGGATCAACAATTTGTTGTATATACATATAATAGAATATCACTCAACAATGAAAAGGAACAAATTATTGATACAAGCAAACACAAGAGCTAAATAAATAAAATAAATATTGAAGTTTTCAGGCAATTATTGGTAGATAGTATATGTACTGGAGAGGCTTAAAAGCAAATTATGGGTTCACTTGGAAAGGTAATCAAAGAGCATTCTTACATTAAAAAAAATACAAATAAGCAATTTGCCAGACAATGTATGTGCCATCTCATTTCTGATTTCAAAGATCAACTGCAAATATATGCAAATATAAATAGGAAGATGGATAGATTAGGTGGAGATGTAGGATAGATAGATATGTTTAAGAATAGAAAAAAGTCTGGAAAGATAAATATCAAACCCTTAACAGAAGTGTCTACTTGGTTATGGGATTATGTAGGATTGATGAAGGAGGATATAAAGAGAGAATACTCACTGTTTAATTTATAAGGAAGAAGAAAGTTTTCTGGCTCTGGAACATTGTGGGGAGAAAAAAAAGCTAAGTGTATGTAGACAAGGTAGATAATAGAGCGATTTTATTATCTCTACTCAGAAGTGTTTTCTTGCCTCCTCTCTCTGAGCATTAGCATGCAGAGCAACAAATTTTAGATACTTCGTTTCCTTTGGTGGGAAATGTGAGTTGAGAGTGTGGCATACTGGCAATAGGGCTGATATTCACACTAAATTCCATAAACAGACTGCTTGAACCATGAACAATATGACCAACATGGCAGAGACTCAGAAGGGTCTGCATCCAACAAGAACCAGGGTGCCCAGTCATCAGAAGTAATAAGGACATCAGCAGAGAAGTCCACTAGAATACCCTGACATGGTGCTGGGCCAATCAATTATACCGCAGGAGATGCTAGATATTAAACCCTCAGCCAAATCTAATGTACAGAAATCATCACACACCAGGACCAAGTGGATTTATTGCAGGAATGCAAGGTTAGGTTTTTAGTTTTCCTTAAAGATTTATTTATTTATTTGAGAGAGAGAAAGAGCACAAGGAGGGGCAGACGGAGAGGAAGAGAGAGAATCTCAAGCGGACTCCCTGCTGAGTGCAGAGCCTGATGCAGGGCCTGACCTCACAACCCCAAGATCACAACCTGAGCCCAAAAAAAGAGTGGATGGTTAATGGACTGAGCCACCCAGGTGCTCCCAAGGTTAGTTTAGTATTAAAAAAATAAATGTTATATCACCACATTAACAGAAAAAAGGAGAATAGAGATGCAGAAAATGAATTTGATAAAATTAAACACACAAACATTATAAAAACTCTAAGAAAATTAAGAATATAAGATAATTTCCTCAATCTGATAAAGAATATCTACCAAAAAACTTGCCACTAACACCAAAAACTGGGGTGAAAGACTGAAGACTTTGCCCCTAAAATCAGGACTAAGACAAGATGTTTACCTTTGCCACTTCTATTCAACATTGTACTGGAAGCTCTAGATAAGGCAATATGGCAAGGGAAAAAAATAAATAAAAGACATCTAGATTGGGAAGGAAGAGGTAAAACTTTTTATTTGCATATTATCATATAAATTCTAATAAATCTACAAAAAAACTACTAGAAATGATAAATGAATTACATAAGGCCACAGGTATAAGGTATATATAGAAAAATTAAATGCATATATACTATCTACTATAAAGAACAATTGAAAACACAAACTACAACTGTATGGTCTTGAGCAAATACTTAACTTTTCCAGGTGCAAGTTTCCTGACCTATGAAACTAAAGAGTCAGAGAAGATGGAATGATCTCTGACGCTCCTTCTTGTTCTATTTGTCACTATTTCACTAGTCTGTAACTTCATGAGATCAGAGATTCTGTTTTGCTCATCATTTCATTTCACAGTGTCCAGAACTATAGGTTTCAATGCATTGTTTGTTTAATAATAAGAGAATGACACACTGGAATAGACCACCAAGGAACAGTAGTGAGATTCCACTTGTGCAGATTTTTTATGAAGTAAATAGCTGCCATCTGGAGAGCCTAAGTCAGAGATTAACTTCTGTGGTCTCTTAAGGTTTCTTTTGGCTCCAGGAATATGGTTCTTCCCATCTGAGAATAGCCATCATGATAATGAATCCAATTAGAAAGCTGTTATTTATGCTAACTTGAACCTGGCACAGTGCTAGGCACTGTGAGGGAAGAATATCAAACCTTTTCTTCCAATAGACAATGAGTCAGAGGCAGAAATCAGAATGGATTGTAATTATGCTCTATTTCCAATGGCACAGGAGGTAGAAACTCAACTATTTGTAAAATTACACTCTAACTTCTATTTCTTGAAATCATGGGGAGGAAAGACCTTCGGCTGTAATAACTTCAAATCACAGAATAATTAACCTAGTTTAATATGCAATTGTCTTAGAAGGTATCTGAGATATGCATGCTTAATTATTCTTTCGACAAGCAGGCTGTAAAAAAGTTTGAGCATGCAAGCCTAGAAAATGATCACTGTTGGAATGTTTATTTCACCAAAGTTAGTTAAGCTTCATATCACCCCTGGGAGGCAGTTCAAAATTAAACTTTATCTGGGGGAAAACACACACACACATGCACACACACACCACTGAACTAAAACCAAGCATCTAAAAAGTAACAACTATGATTTTATTTCTATTGGGTCAACATATATTGAAATTAAAGCTAGACAGCTCTAAAGAATCACGTGTCACATGACCTCTTAATGAATCAATAAACAAGTGAGTGCTAGAGCTCACGTGTACAAGTTTTAGTAGGGCTTATTTCAGAGCAAGAACAGAAAGGGAGTGGGAGGGCACAAAAAAAACATTAAATTTCAGACCAAAACTAAGGGCCCCTAGATTTCTAAATGTATCCACACAGTCAAAAGCACTTACTAGGATAAAATGATATTAAAATAGAAATGTTAAACAAGATGAAGGGTATAATCATAAAGCAACTTAATTTTTTTCTCTCCCATTGTCCATTTAAACCCTTTCTGTATGTAAATGAGAATATACATGTATATATTTATATATCTATGTCTATATACAGTGAGAGAGAGGAAGGAAGGCAGAGAAGAGAAGGGAGGAAGAGAAAGAAGGAAGGGAGATTTATTTAAGGAACTGACTAATGTGACTGTGGGGGCTGACAAGTCCAAAAGCCATAGGAAAAGCCAGCAGTCTCGAATTCAGGTAAAATTATTGACTTTGAAATCTTCAGAACAGTTGAGGCAGGCTCAAAATTCAAGCAGGGTTTATATGTTGCAGCTTTGAGGCCAAATTCCTTCTTTAGGAAGCCTGTCTTTGCTCTTAAGGTCTTTTACTGATTGGATGAAGCCCACCCACACATGTGGAGGGGAATTTGCTGACTTAAATGGTAATCACATCTGAAAAATACCTTCACAACAACATCTAGGCTGGTGTTTGGCCAAACGGCTGGGCACCAGAGCCTAACCAGGTTCACAGGTAAAATTAGCAAGTGGATAATTCTCCCCCAGTTCCCTGGATGATAATAAGAGTAGTAGTTATGATTCTTCTGCTATATCCTAGAAAATAAACAGCTCTCAAGTCATTTTAAGCCACAAAATAGTCATGTTTCAAGATTTCAAATTGTCAAAACATCCAAGTCCATATAAAGTTAAGGCTTCATCCCTCAATCAGCTCAGGCTAGCCTTGGGTTTGGTGTCTGTATTAGAGGGGGAGAGTGCCTGCTTTGCCTCCAGGTCCTAGCCTAGCACACTGATTTTTCCTCCCGCAGGCACTAGGCAGCCTCTAGTTCTTCCACAGTTAATCAAAATGAGGAAGAGTCAGTGATACTGTCATGAGCTGATATTAGTACTCCCTGGGCTTAGAAGATTATCTTTTTCTCAAGAGATGCTTTTGTACATTCTTTATAGACACCTCCTATCTCCCATTTTGGGTTATTTCACCTGTCTGCCCTTGACACAAGACCTTTATTTAAAGGTCATTCTTCTATCTAGTTACATTAACAAAATGAAATGATATTTTGGTAAATCAGAGCTTTCCAAATAGTCAAGCTAACATGATTTTTTTCTTTCCACTAGCATAAAAACATTATTGATGTCAAAGTAATCAGAATACTATTGGAAACACTGAGACAAATAAATTCAAACTTTTAGTTAGATATATTCCCTCTACAAACGATTTCTGTACTTCTGCATTGTACTTCCTTGCAAAAGATTTGTGCTTTTTTTTTTTAGTTCAATACTCTTTCCATGCAGCAATGGAATCAAGTATCATGAGGCAACGTGGATTTGAAAACACATGATATATTCTTCTGTTTACTACCAAACCAGTGGCTTGATACAATTCTATACTTTACTCAGGAGCTCTTGCACATGAGAGGCCTACTTTATTTATTTACACCCACTGCAATTGTTTCCATAAAGACCTCATTCTTTGGGAAGAACTGACATCATTCCATCCATTATCATGGTACATAGCTCTATTTATTTAGGTCTTCTTTAAAGTCTCTCAATATATTTCTATATAAAGATATTGCATAACTTATGTTTGACTTTTTCTTATGTATATGATATTTCTGAAGATATAAAGGAGATCTTTTAAAATTACATATTCTGGTTGTGGCTATTACATAAAAATATAATTTTTCTATATTTTAATGGAGAAGCTTTGCTAAATAACATATTAATCTTAATAATTTAATTCCACGCCTGGGTGGCACAGTCGGTTAAGCATCTGCCTTTGGCTCAGGTCATGATCTCAGGGTCCTGAGATTGAGTCCCGCATAAGGCTCCTTGCTCAGTGGGGAGCCTGCTTCTCCCTCTGCCTGTCTCTCTCTCTCTGACACATAAATAAATAAAATATTTAATAATAATAATAATTTAATTCTAAATACTTTGAATTTTCTATAAATACTGCATTCCATGAATTGTTTTTTTCTTTCTATACAATAATTTTTGTTCCTTTTCCTGACTTAATGTTCTAGGTAAGAACATTAATAAGAAGCAGAATAGAAATGGTTATAGTGGAAATCTTTTTCTTATGCACAACACAAAATAGAAAGCTAGCAATATTTATTATAAAGGATAAAGAATAATATTGCTTTATTTATTTTGAAATACCCTCTGCCCCCCTTTTAGATATCCTATCAAGTTAAAGTAGATTTATTTTATTCCTAGTTCGCAAAGAGCTTTCATCATGAATACATGTTAAGTTCTATTGAACACTATTCTGCGTTTATTAGGATAATATTATTATTCCTTTTAGTTAATTAATGTAATAAATTATATTGATTTATTTTCAAATGCAAAACCATTTTTGCATTCCTGGAACGAAAGCCACTTTTTTTTTTTTTTTAGTGTTTTTAGATTTAATCTGCTAAAATTGTTTTAAGTAAATATCTATCATCTATCCATATGAATGTCTTGTAATTATCCTTTCTCACACCATCTTTGTGTGTTTTGAAGATATGTTAGCTTTATAAAGTGAGATGTGGAATATCCCATGTTTTTCTATTCGCTGGAAGAATTAGTTACAATTAGAATTAATTCACCTGGATAAGTGGGGAAGATGGAGGCAGAGTAAGAGGACCCTAGGCTAAATATCCCAGAAATTGACCTGAAGACTGGCAGAACAGACTCCACAACTAAAGATAGAGAAGAGGTCACATCAAAGAAGGTAGAAAGTGCAGAGATGTGGTTTGGGAGAGAAACAGATCCTGGCTGCTGCAGTGAGGAGAGAGCCTCAGTTACAAAGGGCAACAGACAGGAAAAACGAATTCCCATAGCAGTTGGCTTGGAAGGTGAGAGGGGCTGAATTTCGTGCCTTCTGGCAATGACTGGGGCTTAAAGCCTGGAGTTTTAAAGGTCAGTTGGCTTGGCCAGGATAGTGCCTGGAGGGCATTGTGCTGCTCTTGGAGAGAAGTCAGGTAAACAACTTTCGGACATACAGTGTGGAAACAGCAATCTGAAGAGTGCCTGGGACACACAATAGGAAGGTTATTTGCTTATTTCAAAGTGCTTGCCAGAGAGGCAACATTCAGGAGAGACCCCTCCAGGAACAAAGGAACTAGCGCAGGCCATTTTTCTCCCCAGCCCTTCAGCATAAGCACAGGGCCACCCAGTGCAGCACCTACATTAACTAACTTGCTTACACAAAGCCCTGCCCCAACCCCCTCCCCCCGCCAACCTCCCCCACTCTGGTGGAACTGCCCTTCCTAGTCTCATTTGCCTCAGTCCCAGTGTAACAGGTCCCTTCCCCCAGAAGCCTGGCAAACCCCGGCTCACACCATGCCTCCTGACTTGGGAGTTTTGTAGAGCCTTGGTTCTGGTGGCAGTAGCAACATGTCTCATTTCAAAAGTAGACCAGAGCACACCTAGTCAAAATGTTCCACATTTAGTCCAGGGACCAAACACTTACTACAACAGGCAAAGAGAGCCTCTGCAGATGGCTGGCCTGAAGGATAAAGCAGCTAGCACAAAACAGTAGAGCACATGCAGCAAACACTGGAGACACTTCCAGAATTGGCAGGCCATTGGGCACAGGAGACACTACATGGCAGGACACTACAGGACCTCTTTCCTAACACAAAGAAACAGGCACCAAGACGTAGACAAAATGAGAAAACAAAGAAATTTATCCCAAATGAAAGAAGAAGACAAGACCACAGCCAGAGATCAAAGTAAAACAGATATAGGTAACAACCTGATAGAGAATTTAAAGCAATTACTATAAAGATATTCACTAGACTTGAGAAAAGAATGGAAGACATGAGTGATACCCTTAACACAAAAATAAGGCATAACATAGCAGAGATAAAGGGCTCAATAAACAAAATGAGAAACACCCTTTATGGAATGAAAAGCAGACTGCAAGAAGCAGAGGAATGAATGAATGACCTAGAAGACAGAGTAATAGAAAGTAATCAAGCTGAACAAAAGAGAGAAAAAAGAATTATGAAAATGAGAATAGACTTAGGGAACTCAGTGACTCCATCAAATATAGTAACATTCATATTATAAGAATCTCAGAAGAAGAGAGAGAAAAGGGTGCTTAAAATTTATTTAAAGAAACAATTGCTAAAAACTTCCCTATTCTAGGGAAGGAAACAGATATCCAGATCCAGGAAGCACAGAGAACCCCCCCAAAAAAATCAACAAAAGGAGACCCACACCAAGACATATTGTAATTAAATTTGCAAAATATAGTGATAAAGAAACAAGTTTTAAAAGCAGTAAAATAAAAGAAGACTGTCCCATATAAAGGAAACCCCAAAATGCTAGCAGGGGATTTTCCACAAGAACTTTCCAAGCCAGAAAGGAAAGGCATGATATATTCAAAGTGCTGAATGGTAAAAATACTGCAGCCAGAATACTTTATCCAGCAAGGCTAACGTTCAGAACAGAAGGAGAGAGAAAGTGTTTCCCAGATAAACAAAAACTAAAGGAGTTCATGACACCAAACCAGCACCTGCAAGAAATATAAAAAGGGATTCTTTGAGTGGAAAGGAGAAACTGAAAGTGACAGTATGAGGGTAGGAAACACAAAAGCAGTAAAAATGAATATTTCTGTAAACAATCAGTCAAAGAACTCACAAAATAAAAGGATGTAAAATATGACACCACACACCTCAAAGGTGGGGAGGAGACGAGTAACGAATGGGTTCAAATTTAAATGACCATCAACTTAATAGAGACTGCTATATGCAGAAGAAGTTATATGCAAAACTGATGGTAACCCATATATCAGAAACCACTAATAAATATGCAAAGAATAAAGAGAAAGAAATCCTAATATATCACTAAAGAAAATCAGCACACCATGAAAGAGAGAAAGACAAGAAAGGATCAGAGAAAATCTTCAGAAACAACCACAATACAAATAACTAAATGACAATACATATCTGTCAATAATTACTTCAAATGTAAATGGACTAAATGCACTAATCAACAGACATAGGGAGACAGAATGGATAAAACAAAACAAAACAAGACCCATCTAAGTGCTGCTTACAAAAGACTCATTTTAGACTTAAAATACCGGCAGATTTAAAGTAAGAGGACAGAGAAATTCATGCAAATGGATGTCAAAAGAAAGCTGGACTAGCAATATTTATATTGAACAAAATAGACTTTAAAACAAGGACTGTAACAAAAGACAAAGAAGGACACTATATAATAATAAAGGGGACAATCCAACAAGATATAACAATTGTATATACTGATGCACCCAACATGGGAGCATCCAAATACATAAAACAAGTTAACAACAAACATAAAGGAACTAATTGATAAGAATACAATAATAGTAGTAGTAATAGGACTTTAACACCCACTTACATCAATGGACAGATCATCTAAACAAAACATCAGCATGGAAATAATGGCTTTGAATGATACATTGGAAAGATGGATTTAACAGATATATTCAGAATATTCCATCCTAAAACTGCAGAAAAAACATTCTTTTCAAGTGCACATGGGACACTCTCCAGAATAGATCACATACTAGGCCACAAAACAAGTCACAATGAATTCAAGAAGATCAAAGTCATATCATGCATCTTTTCTGACTACAACACTATGAAACTAGAACTCAACCACAAGAAAAAAATCTGGAAATACCATAAATACAGGGAGGTTAAATAACATGATACTACACAATGAATGCGTCAATCAGAAAATCAAAGAAGAAATAAAAGAGTACATGGAAACAAATGAAAATGGAAACACCATGGTCCAAAACCTTTGGGATGCAGCAAAAGTGGTTCTAAGAGGAAAGTTTACAGCAAATACAGGCTTAGTTCAAGAAACAAGAAAAATCTCAAATAAGCAATCTAACCGTATACCTAAAGGACCTAGAAAAAGAACATGAAACATAACCTAAATCCAGCAGAAGGAAGGAAATAATAATAATTAGAGCAGAAATAAATGATACAGAAACTAAAAACAAACAAACAAAAAACAATAGAACAGATCAATGAAACCAGGAGCTAGTTTTTTGAAAAAATTAATAAAATTGATAAACTTCTAGCCAGACTTACCAAGAAGAAAGAGAAAGGACTCAAATAAAATCACAAATGAGAGAGGAGAAATAGCAACCAACACCTCAGAAATACAAACAATTATAAGAGAATATTATGAAAAACTACATGCCAACAAATTGGACAACCTAGAAGAAATGGATAAATTCCTAGAAACATGTACACTACCAAAACTGAAACAGGGAGAAATAGAAAACTTGAACAGATGGATAACCAGCAAAGAAACTGAATTGGTAATCAAAAAACTCAGAATCAGATGGCTTCACAGGCAAATTTTACCTTATCTATCTATCTATCTATCTATCTATCTATCTATCTATCTATCTACCTATCTATTTTAATCTATCAATCATCTATCATCTATCTATCATCTAGCTATCTATTTATTCACTGTTTATATAAGTCTTAGCTTATTCAGATTTAAGTTTTACCTAATGTGTTTGCTCCATGATAATACAGGATGCTATATTACATTTATTTGTCATATCTCCTTAGGGTATTTTTGGCTGTAAAAGTTGCCGACACTTTTCTTGTTGTTGATGACCTTGACAGTTTTGAGGATACTTGTCAAGTATTTTGTAGGATGCCCCTCCACTGGAATTTCCCTTACATTTTTATCATGGTAAAATTGGGTTTATAGCTTTTGAGAGGAAGATCATAAAAGTAGAGTGCTATTTCATCACATCATAATAAGGATACATGCTATCACTGTAATTTCTCACTGTGGATATTGACCTTTATCACCTGGCTGAGGTAATGCTTCTCAGGTTTCATCTGTGTTAAGTTATTCCAATATGTTTTCATTTTTTTTCTTCCAAATTTTTATTTAAATTCTAGTTAGTTAACATATAGTGTAATATTGGTTTCAGGAGTAGAATTTAGTGATTCATCACTTACATATAACACCCAGTGCTCATCATAATAAGTGCCCTCCTTAATACCAACCACCCATTTAGCCAATCCCCCAACCACCTCCCTCCACCCTCAGTTTGTTGTCTATCCTTAAGAGTCTCTTATGGTTTCCCTCCCCCTCTTTCCTCTTATTTTTTTGCCCTTCTCACAAGTTCATCTTTTCTGTTTCCTAAATTCCACATCTGAGTGAACTCATGTATATTTGTCTTTCTCTAACTGACTTATTTCTCTTAGTATAATACACTCTAGCTCCATCCACATTGCTGCAAATGGCAAGATTTCATTCTTTTTATGGCTGAGTAATATTCCATTATATATATATACCACATCTTCCTTATCCATTCATCAGTCATCGATGGACACTTGGACTGCTTCCATAGTTTGGCTATTGTGGATAATGCTGCCATAAACACTGGGGTGCATGTACCCCTTCGAATCTGTATTTTTGTATCCTTTGGGTAAATACCTAATAGTGCAATTGCTGGATCATAGGGTAGTTCTGTTTATAATTGTTTGAGGAACCTCCATACTCTTCCAATTTGCATTCCCACCAACAGTATTAATGTACTATTATCAATGTTACTTTATTTTGGCTATTAGTTGGTTTATATAATTGGCTGCTCCCATGTTGGGGGCATAGATATTTACAACTGTTATATCTTGTTGGATAGACCCTTCAAGTATAATATAGCATCCCTCTACATCTCTTATTACAGTCTTTGGTTTAAAATCTAATTTGTCTGATAAGTATATTGCTACCCTGGTTTCTTTTGAGGTCCATTAGCATGATAGATGGTTCTCCATCCCCTCACTTTCAATCTGGAGGTGTCTTTAGATTCCAAATGAGTCTCTTGTAGACAGCATATGGATGGGTCCTGCTATTTTATCCAATCTGCAACCCTGTTTCTTTTGATGGCAGCATTCAGCCCATTTACATTTAGAGTAACTATTGAAAGATATGAATTTAGTGCCATTGCATTGCTTGTAAAGTCCCTGTTTCTATAGAACCGTATGATCCTCTCAATTGATGCAGAAAAAGCATTTGACAAAATACAGCATCCTTTCCTGATTAAAACTCTTCAAAGTGTAAGGATAAAGGGAACATACCTCAATATTATAAAAACTGTCTATGAAAAGACCACAGTGAATATCATTCTCAATGGGGAAAAACTGAGAGCTTTTCCCTTAAAGTCAGGAACACAACAGGGATGCCCACTCTCACCACTATTGTTCAACATAGTAATAGAAGTCCTAGCCTCAACAATCAGGCAACAAAAAGAAATAAAAGGCATTCAAGTTGGCAAAGAAGAAGTCAAACTCTCTCTTGACATGATAGTTTTTGTGGAAAACCCAAAAGACTCCACCCCCAAATTACTAGAACTCATACAGCAATTCAGTATGTGGCAGGATACAAAATCAATGCACAGAAATCAGTTGCTTTCTTATACACTAACAATGCAACTGTAGAAAGAGAAATTAGAGAAACTATTCCATTTACCATAGCACCAAAAACCATAAGATACCTCGGAATAAACCTTGCCAAAGAGGTAAATGATCTATACTCTAGAAACTAAGAACACTTATGAAAGAAATCGGAGAAGACACAAAGAGATTGAAAAACATTCCATGCTCATGGATTGGAAGAATAAACATTGTTAAAATGTCTATGATGCCCAGAGCAAATCTACACTTTCAATGCCATCCCTATCAAAATACCACTGATATTTTTCACAGAGCCAGAACAAACAATCCTAAAATTTGTATGGAACCAGAAAAGACCCTGAATCACCAGGGGTATGTTGAAAAAGAAAACCAAAGGTGGGGGCATCATGATACCTGACTTCAAGCTATATTACAAAGCTGTGATCATCAAGACAGCATGGTACTGGCACAAAAACAGACACATAGATCAATGGAACAGAATAGAGAACCCAGAAATGGATCCTCAACTCTATGGTCAACTAATCTTCGACAAATCAGGAATAAATATCCAATGGGAAAAAGACAGTCTCTTCAGTAAATGGTGCTGGGAAAATTGGACAGCCACATGCAGAAGAATGAAACTAGACCATTCTCTTACACCATACACGAAGATAAACTCAAAATGGATGAAAGACCTCAATGTGAGACAGGAATCCATCAAAATCTTAGAGGATAACATAGGCAGTAACCTCTTCGACATCAGCCACAGCAACTTCTTTTAAGACATGTCTCCAAAGGCAAGGGAAACAAAAGCAAAAATGAACTTCTGGGACTTCATCAAGATAAAAAGCTTCTGCACAGCAAAAGAAACAGTCAACCAAATTAGGAGGCAACCCATAGAATGGGAGAAGATATTTACAATTGACATTACAGATATAGGGCTGGTATCCAAGATCTATAAAGAACTTCTCAAACTCAACACCCCCCCAAAAAAAATTCCAGTCAAAAAATGGGCAGAAAACATGAACAGACACTTCTCCAAAGAAGACAAATGGCTAACACATACACGAGAAACTGTTCATCACTAGCCATCAGGGAAATACAAATCAAAACCACAATGGCAGTTACACCAGTTAGAATGGCAAAAATTAACAAGGCAGGAAATAACAAATGTTGGTGGAGAAAGGGGAACCCTCTTACACTGTTGGTGGGAATGCCAGCTGGTACAGCCACTCTGGAAAACAGTATGGAGTATCCTCAAGACTCAAGGTTAAAAATAGAGGTACCCTATGACCCAGGAATTGCAGTACTGGGCATTTATCCCAAAGATACAGATGTAGTGAAAAGAAGGGCCACATGAACCCCAATGTTCATAGCAGCAATGTCCACAATAACCAAACTGTGGAAGGAGCCAAGATGCCCTTCAACAGATGAATGGATAAAGAATATGTGGTTCATATATACAATGGAATATTACTCAGCCATCAGAAAGGATGAATACCCACCATTTGCATTGACATGGATGGAACTGGAAGGGATTATGCTAAGTGAAATAAGTCAAGCAAAGAAAGACAATTATCATATGGTTTCATTCATATGTGAAACATAAGGAATAGCATGGAGAACCATAGGGGAAGGGAGGGAAAACTGAAGGGGAAGAAATCAGAGAGGGAGACAAGTCATGAGAGACTGTGGACTCTGGGAAACAAACTGAGGGTTACAGAAGGGAAGGGGATGGGAGGATGGGGTAACTGGGTGATGGATATTAAGGAGGGAACATGTTGTGATGAGCAATGGGCGTTATACGCAACTAATGAATCATTGAACACTACATCAAAAACTAGTGATGTACTATATGTTGGCTAACTGAACATAATAAAAAAAAATCATTTACTATAATCAACTGGGATTTATTCCTGGGTTGTAAGGGTGGCTCAATATTCACAAATCAATCAACAGTTTACATCACATCAATAAAGAAAAAAAATAAGAACCATATTACCATTTCAGTAGATGCAGAAAAAGCATTTGAGAAAGTACAACATCAATTCATGATAAGAACCCTCAACAAAATAGGTTTAGAGGGAACATATCTCAGCATAATAAAGACCATATATGAAAAACCCACAACTAACATCATCTTTAATGGGGAAAAACAGAGCTTTTCACCTAAAGTCAGGAACAAGACAAGGATATCCACTCTCACCACTTGTATTCAGTATAGTACTGAAGTCCTAGCCATAGCAATAAGACAAGAAAAAGAAATAAAAGTCATCCAAATCAGCAAGGAAAAAGCAAAACTCTCAATATTTGCAGGTGACATGGTACTATGTATAGAAAACCCAGAAGACTCCCCCCAAAAACTGCTAGAACTGGTAAATGAATTTAGTAAAGTCACAGGATACAAAATCAATGTACAGAAATGTGTTGCATTTCTATACACCAATAATGAAACAGCAGAAAGAGAAATTAAGAAAACAATCCCATTTACAATTGCACTAAAAATAATAAGATACCTAGGAATAAACCTAACCAAAGAGATGCAAGACCTATACTCTAAAAACCATAAAACGCTAATGAAAAAAATTGAAGATGACACAGAGAAATGGAAAGGCATTCCAAGCTTGGATTAGAAGAACAAATATTGTTAAAATGTCTGTACTAGTCAAAGCAATCTATACATTTAACGCAATGTCTATCAAAATGCCAACAGCATTTTTCACAGAACTAGAACAAACAATCCTAAAATTTGTATGGAACTACAGAAGACTCTGAAGAGCCAAAGCAATCTTGAAAATGAAAAGCAAAGCTGGAAGCATCACAATTTAAGACTTCAAGTTATATTACAAAGCTGTAGTAATCAAAACTGTATGGTACTTGCACAAAAATAGACACATTGTGCAATAGAACAGAATAGAAAACCCAGAAATAAACCCACAACTGTGGTCAACTAATCTTTGACAAAGCAGGAAAGAATATCCAGTGGGAAAAAGACAGTTTCTTCCACAAATGGTGTTGGGAAACCTGGACAGCAACATGCAAAAGAAAGAATCTGGACCACTTTTTTACAACATACACAAGAATAAATTCAAAATGGATTAAAGACCTAAATGTGAGACCTGAAACCATAAGAATCCTAGAGGAGAACATAGGCAGTAATTACTTGGACATTGACTATAGCAACTTTTTTTCTAGATATGTCTCCTGAGGCAAGAGAAACAAAAGCAAAAATACACTATTGGGACTACATGAAAATAAAAAGCTTCTGCACAGTGAATGAAACAATCAACAAAACTAAAAAGCAACCTATGGAATGTCAATTTGCAAATGACATGTCTGATAAAGGGTTAGTTCCCAAAATATATAAAGAACTTAGAAGACTCAAATATCCCATTTAAAATATTGGCAGAAGACATGACCAGTCATTTCTCCAAATAAGACATACAGATGGCCAAGAGACACATGAAAAGATGCTCATCATCAGGTAAATGCAAATCAAAACTACAATGAGATATCAACTCACACCTGTCAGAATGGCTAAAATCTACAGCACTAGAAACAACAGGTATTGGTGAGGATGTGGAGAAAAAGAAACCCTCTTACACTGTTGGTGGGAATGCAAACTTGTGCAGCCACCATGGAAAAAAGTACAGATGTTCCTCAAAAAGTTAAAAATAGAACTACTGTATGATCCAGCAATCACACTACTGGGTATTTACCCAAAGAATACAAAAATATTAATTCACAGGGATACATGAACCCCTATGTTTAGAGCAGCATTATTTACAATAGCCAGATTATGGAAGCAGCCCAAGTATCCATTGATTGATGAATGGATAAAGATGTGGTATATACTCTAGCTTCATGCATGTTATTGCAAATGACAAGATTTCATTCTTTTTTGTGGCTTAAAAGAATGAAATCTTGTCATTTGCAATAACATGCATGGAGCTAGAGTATAATGCTAAGTGAAATAAATCAGAGAAAGACAAATGCTATATGATTTCACTCATATGTGGAATTCAAGAAACAAAACAAATGAGCAAAGGGAAAATTTAAAAAGAGAGAGACAAATTAAGAAAGAAACTCTTAACTATAGAGAACAAACTGATGGTTACCAGAGAGAAGGTGGGTGGGGAAAGGGTTAAATAGATGATGGGGATTGAGGAGTGAATTTCTTGTGATGTGCACCAGGGGTGCACTTGTTGTGACGTATGGAATTGTTGAATCACTATATTGTACACCCGAAACCAATATAACAGTGTATGTTGATTAACTGGAATTAAAATAAAAACTAAAAAAAAAAAAAAAGTAGCTTACTTACGAGTGTTTGTAGATGGCTTTTGAAATCATCTGCCCCAGATTTTTTTGTGTGAGAGTTTTTACTACTGATTCAATTTCTTCAAAGGTAACAGATCTACTTGTGTTTTCTAATTATTCGTAAGTACACCTTATATTTTCTATGTGAGTTTAAATTATATACTGTCATTTTTTTATAAATGAATATTATTAATTTTTAACATAAACAGTATCTAAGGTGATGTTCTTTCTTCCCTGATACCAGGGGAGGTTTTTCCTCTCTATCCTTTCTCTCCCTTTTCCTTCTTACCCACTTATTACTCTCATCATGCATTTATCATTTATGTTAGCTTTTCCAAGAACTATACTTGTATCTTTGCTAATCCTCTATATCATGCATTTACTTTCCTCTTTATTAACACTATTATTCTTCTAATTTATTTGACTGCTTTGTTGTTCTATTTCTAATTTCTTGAGAAGGATGCTTAGCTCATTAATTTTCATCCTTTATTCATGTAAGTTTCCCTCTAAATATTGCCTTAGCTGTATTCAACAAGTTTTAAACATTAGTAGCATTTTTGTTATTCAGTTAATATAGTTTTTACTTTCCTGTATGATTTTTTTAAATATATGAGTTGTTAAAGAGCAAATTCTTAATTTACAAAGATAATTTTCCTAGTTATCTTTCAATTTATTGACTTCTGGCTTAATTATATTATAATCAGAGGCCATAGTCTATATAAGCCCTTTGAAATTTATTGGAATTTGCTTTATTGCTCACTATATGCTCAAATTTTGTAAATGATCCTTGAATACTTGAAAAAAATGTTATCATCTGCTGGTCACTTTGTGAATGATAGTCATGATAAAGTATTTCACTATTATTTTGGATCTATTTAATTCTTCATATAATTCTATAAATTCATATACATATTTACATTAACTGCAGAAACAGTCTGTATATATTCTTGAAGAAATAGATTTTTTGTCATAATGAAATAAATTTCTTTATAATAATGATTTTGCCTTAAAGTCTATTATTTATAATATTAATATAGCTCTGCTAAGTATTTTTTGTGCTAGTATTTGCATGGTATATGTATTTCCATTCTTTACTTTTATTTTTTATATCATTATGTTTTAGCTGTGTCTCTTACAAATAGCATTTAGATTTGTTTTTGACATTCTAATGATCTGTGTATTTAAAACATTATTCCCTCTGCTTGAATTATATCCCTTAGAATTATTTTAGTATTTGTCTAAAAATCTCTTAATTTTCACTTATGAAAGATACTTTATCCAGATTTAGAATAAATCTTAGTTTGGCCATGATTTCTTCTTGTACTCAAAGACAGTATCCTACAGGGTTTTTGTTTTTATTTTGTTTTGTTGGTTTCCATTGTTCTTTTTGAGAACTCACGTGTCAGTCTGTCACTCTTTGGAGAGGATATTTCTTCTCTACATTTCATCCCTGGCTTCTTTTACAATTTTCTTCTGGTATTTGGTTTTCTGCAGTTTTACTACAATGTACCTGAGAGTAATTTTCTTTTTATTTATTCTACTTGGCATTTCTAGGTCTTTAATCTATGGATTAATGTCATTTAGTATTTATAGAGATTTTTTAGCTATGAGGCCTTCAAATATTGCCTCTTCCAAATCTCTCACTCCTTCATTCTGTGTTCTTACAAAATTGTACTAGACCCTCTCATCCTATCCACTCTTCTGTATTTTCTTTCTTTTTTTCTCCTTTAAGATTTTATTTATTTGAGAGAGAGAGAGAGCACAAGCAGAGGGAAGGGGCAGAGGGAGAGGGAGAATTAAAAAAAAAAAATCAAGTGGTGGGGAGCCCGGCTGGCTCAGTCAGTTATGCATCTTCTGTATTTTTATTTTATATCTCTGTACTGCACGCTGTATAATTTTTATGTCCTATTTTCCCTAATTCAGTCTTCAGCTCTCTAATCTACCTATAAAACATCCATTGTATTTAACTCTGGATAACTTAAGTTTCATTTATAAATATTCTATTTACTTATTTTTTCACATCTACTATCCTATTCTACTATTTCAAGTCACTTTTCATAGTTTACTGGTTTGAAAGTATTTTCAAGCTCATATTTTGTTCCTTTTACTAGTATAAGCATAGTTGCATTTTAGTCAGTCTGATAATTACAATACCTAAAATTTTTCTGGAACCGATCATGATTTTGAATTTTTTCTGAAAATCTTATTCTGATTTATATATTTGTTTTTGTGCCCAATTATCTTTCACTAGGTGTTGGATATGTTATTTGAAAAAAGAAACTGTAGAAATAATCTGCAACCTTGGATAAAGACATCTTGTTCTAGAAAGATGTTACCTTTGCCTCTGCCAGCCTCTTGGGGACATTACACTAATCACAGACCTATTTATTTATTTATTTATTTATTTATTTATTTATTTATTTATTTTTGTTAATTTTTTTTTTATTTGACAGAGAGAGAGACAGTGAGAGAGGGAACACAAGCAGGGAGAGCGGGAGAGGGAGAAGCAGGCCTCACGCTGAGCAGGGAGCCAGATGCAGGAAGGCAGACGCTTAATAACTGAGCCACCCAGGCACCCCTCATAGACCTATTTAAAACAATTTCAAGGCTTAAGCTGTCCTGGGCTATGAAGAAGACTGTTGAAATTCCAGAAGAAGCCTGGTCTACTTCAGGCTGAGTTTCTCTTTGAGACTGTAGCTCTTTGGGA
The DNA here is from genome assembly GCF_002201575.2 of Neomonachus schauinslandi. NCBI lineage: Eukaryota > Metazoa > Chordata > Mammalia > Carnivora > Phocidae > Neomonachus > Neomonachus schauinslandi. The sequence goes on from NC_058405.1 coordinate 103,260,386, forward strand.
TCACAGCTTATTGTGGACAATGCTTCCTCTAAGACCCCCCAACTACTACCAGACCTAGGCTTTGATTTTTCTCCCACTTGTCCCTCCATACTATCACACTAAACTTAGGAGAAACATAAATGCAAGCCAAAAGCAGTTTTGGTGTTCATTTATGTCTCTCTGTACATATAAAAATATTTTATTCAGGGTTTTAAGTTAGTTTTCAAGGTCGGAACTATTCAACTATCTTAGCCTAACATTGTTTCCTGAAGCTAAATTTGAAATTTTCCAGTTCTCCAATACAACATAGAATCATACTACCTACTTATCATAAGTATTAATAACTGATGAGAATAATTAAATATTTTAATTTAAAGTCTCCTTAACCTTGTTCTACAGAATGTATGGTGAAAGAAAAAAGAAAGGGAATGGTTTGTGACCAAATAAATTTTGCAAATGCTGCAATAAACATTTTTTGGTGGGGGGGATTTCTCTGAACTTTATCTAATATGCATACTCATATAGAGGAGAGATATATGTTGCTGTGCCTTTAGAAGTTATCTTACTACAAAATTTATTTTGTAGTGTAGCATCTCCGAGGACTGGTATTACACAACATGCACTTTAGAAAAAGTTCCTAAAAATTAAGAGCTACAGGGGCGCCTGAGTGGCTCAGTCGGTTAAGCGTCTGCCTTCGGCTCAGGTCATGATCCCAGGTTCCTGGGATCGAGCCCCACATCGGGCTCCTTGCTCAGCGGGAAGCCTGCTTCTCCCTCTCCCATTCCCCCTGCTTGTGTTCCTGCTCTGTGTCTCTCTCTGTCAAATAAATAAATAAAATCTTAAAAAAAAAAATAAGAGCTACAGATTTTGGAAAATGTGGCCATTTATGTTTATGAAAATTTATTCTTCCTATTTTTTATGCATCTAATTTTCCCAATTTTCAGCTGTTAAATAGTATTTTCTCCTGTTATAAAACCATTTGGCATCTTTCCATAAATTGTAACATACTAATTGTTGAAAGATCAAAAGGCCAACAATAACTCTGTTATTGGCTCTAAACTGATTTTTCTCTATTTTCAGGTTAATACTTAAGCACTCTAAGAAATCTTGTAGATATGATTTCAAGATAAATATTGGCATACAAGATCTCTTAATGATTTTCTAATGAGTCCCTATGGATTCTATCAGGATCCCTATTTTCATACTCACTTCTCTCAGAAGTGGTAGTAACATACAAATATTAGACTGAGAAAGGAAAATTATAAGGTGATTCTGAGTTTAGGAAAGATACATGTGAAAGAATAAAAAAAATCAATTTAAGTTTTTGTAAGTTGAATTCTAAGTAAACTTTGTGACTCATTTGGATTGAAAATGTGGTCCCACTTAACTCCGTAGCTACCAGAATTAGCCCCAAGACATCTCACTAGCTCTACTTGACACTTTGTTAAATATTCACTATAAATTCCTGCTTCCACAGACAGAGTTTGTAGTTTTAATTAGTTTGCACTGGTGTAGTGTTCCTTACAGAATGAATGTCAGTGTGGTTGGGATTGTGGATTGATTTCTCAAGTAATAATGAGGGTTACCAACAAAAGACCATCCAGACTCACATCATCTCTTCCTACACCCCTAATTTAGAATATTTAGAATATCCCCCACCTCATTTGTAATTATTCTTGTTGCATTATATTAAAAGAAAAAACTATAAGTTTTTCTTATTTCTCTTACCTAGTCCTGGAATACATTTCAAAATGATGGTAATCAACAGGCTACAGAAAAAGGTATGATATTTATAGCAACATGGTAACAAACTTAAGTAGTATCAAAGATGAATTGAAATTTCTATGTTCGTTCTCTTGATTCAGACAATTTTCCTCATGATATGAAAACTCAGATGGAATTACATGGCTTGATTACTTTTTAAAGTGATTATTGAGTTCTCCAGATACTTATTAGTTCCTCCGGATCAGTTATCCACATTTATAAAGTGCTATATCTAATTGGCAAATCTATTTCGCTTACACTTTTTAAATTGCCCCATTGTTGGTCAAATCGTGTTTGACAGGACCAGACTCCATTATACAAAGTAATTTAGTTATAAATATGATTTCAGGTTTCCCTAAATTATGCATGACAATCTGGACAGACTATAGTCATTGTAAAGACTGAAGCTGCTATAATCATTTTCCATATTATTGTATCAATCTATATTCTATATAAATGTGGATTCTAGCAACAGGTTAAAACTTAATTAGCCGCATCATGGTTTGCAATATAGGCAAACTCAAATAAGTAGCAATATAATAATATCAACAGTTCAATAGATGAAGGAAACCTATCAAATCCAGATTATTTGATTATAGGTAGACATCAATGATCATCTAGTACAACATCAAACTAAAGCAGAAATCTCCTCTACCATGTACCCGTGATGTGTAAAGTGGATTTCTATATATTAGTTAATATGTATTAAAACACAAAGTACCACACTTAGAATAGCTATTGGCATAAAAGCAATAATATTTTTTTAGATAATTATTTCATATATTAAATGAGATCTGTCTCCCAGTACCTTCCACTCTTCAGTTCTAGCCCTGACTCTAAAATTTACTCTGCAAAACATATGCCTCTTCTACATTTCCAGTCTTGGTCTTCCAGGCTTTCTTTTCTTCAGGCAGAAAGTTACCCAGTCTCTAATATACATAAATACTGTCTTTAGGACAGTGGAGCCTAGGCTAAAATACACATTTGTTGACTTCTTTGCTATCTACTTCACAATGATTTTTTTTTAATTTTTAAAACTGAGATATAATTGACACATAACATTGTATTAGTTTTAAGTGTATAACATAATGATTCAATATTTGTTTATACTGCAAAATGATCACCACAGTAAGTCTAGTTAACATCCATCACCATATGCAATTATAACTTTTTTCCTTGGGATGAGTATTTTTAAGGCCTACTCTCTTAGCAACTTTCAAATACACAATACAGGATTATTAACTAAAGCCATCATGCTGTACATTACATTCCCATGACTTAATAAACAGAAGTTTGTACATTTTAACCCCCTTCACCCATTTTGCCCACCCGCTGTCCCCTCTCTTCTGGTAACCACCAATCTGTTGTCTAAATGTATGAGCTCAAGTGTTGTTTGTTTGTTTGTTTTAGATTCCACATATAAGTGAGATTATATAGTATTTGATCTTCTCTAATTTCACTTAGCATAATGCCCTCAAGGTCCACCCATGTTGTTGCAAATGGCAAGATTTTCATCTTTTTTTATGGTTCTCTAGCCCTTACATTCATATGTTGTTTTCCCAAGTTTGGATTTAGTTCTCAAAGGGCAAGAACCAAGCCTTCTAATCAGAAAACCTCCACAAAAGCGGATATTTAATAACGATAATTAAATAAATGTGTGGTCCGGGAGTGCCTGGGTGGCTCAATCAGTTAAGCATCTGCCTTTGGCTCAGGTCATGATCTCAGGGTCCTGGGATCAAGCCCCTCATCACGTTCCCTGCCCAGACAGGAGTCTGCTTCTCCCTTTCCCTCTGCCTCTGTCCCCCACTCCTGCTCTCTCTCTCTCTCTCAAATAAGTAAATAAAAATCTTAAATAAATAAAACCTTAAATAAATAAATGTGTGGTCCAAAGACTCAAAAAGCAATAAATTATCAGCATAACAGCTCTTTACTGCTTCAAAAGCTGGTCTGAGAAAATCTGCCTCAAAACATTAGTGTGAATATATATTAAGAAAATTTTTTAAATTATAAAACACTAATATTGAACGAAAGCACTAATATTTTTAGGCTGTAAGGGAATGCTGATATTTAGTAACCCCTATAGTACTTTGACAACAGCAGGAACATTATTTGCTGTGATGGTACATTTTACATTTAGTCTTCTCTTGTGACACCCGGTAAGTCTTCAAGATGTTTAGCTGCAAAACTGAAGGCAGATGGCACTGGAGGAGAAACTTCTGTTGGTTCTGCTGTTTCAAGACACCTTGAATGGAAGCCTGGACAACCAACCAACCTGTTGATATCATTCTGATTTCATTACCATAAAGCAGTGGCTTAAGAATAAAGAACCCAAAACTTTCATAGGAAGTGCTCCCAACATTCTAGAGTCCACAGTAGCAGAGATCCCTAATTCAATGTTATGTTTTGAGTTTCTTTGGCAAGCATTAGCCTTAATAGGCTGGATGAGACTTTTTCCAGTGTTCCATGTGTGTTTTCACTATGAGTGAAATAGGGCTTAGCCATCACTTTTTATTCAAAAGATATTTGCTCATTACACTAGGCATGGGTATAATGGAGAATCTACAGGCACAATATTTCCTCCCATGGAGATTGTGAAATAAAAAAAGTGGTAATTCTCAAAAGATAGGGGGTCCTGGACCAATATGTAAGAGCATCTCCCAGGAGTGTGTTAGAAATGCCATTTCTTGGCCTTCACTCCAGACCTACTGCACCAGGAACTATGAGGGATAGCCACAACAATATGGTCTTAAATACCTCCAGTTGATCTGATGCAGATGTCACTATAACAGAGAAACCAGATACTGAATTAGAAATTATAATGTTGGGAATATAATAAGCAAGAAGAGAAACCTACTGTGGGAACTTAGAAAAAGTAGAGTTCACTCATAGACAACATATAGGTAGGTACCAATTTTAAAGGCATGATATCATCGGTAGTTGTGAGTAGAACTGATACCTTCCATATCAACAAAACTTCCTTATCATGGTGTACATTTTACTCTGTAGATAAAATCTGTGAATACTATGATTTTTCAATACTATGTGGCATTTCTTTCCACCCCAGTTTCAAAGCACAGCTCCAGAATTACCAGTAGTGCGATGCTATTTTTACAAGGAAAGGATGGGGTGTTGACTCTGTCCCATGGCCTGGTGAGAAGCTATCATGACTATGCTCTTCCTGACTGAGGATGTGGAAAATGCGCAGAGGACTCCGCTGTGCCCTTGTGACCAGGAGGAGACTTGCTACACATATTGTTGCATTCTGAAGCATGGGTCTTGGGCTCTTTATGTTCTACAGCCTGGGCTTTACCAATACATGATTTTAAAAAGATCATCTGATACAATTGATGGAGGCACTTCCCTTATGTCTTAAATACTAGTTCTCAACTATGACTCTACAAATAAAGACCACTCAGGGAACTTTTAAAATGATCTAAGCCAGGGCTTCAACTGCAGAGATTCAACTGGTCTGAAGAAGACCCCAGGCATCATTATTTTTATCTTCAGGTGAATCTCATGTGCAGGTAGGTTTAAAAAGCGCTCAAAATTGCAACTCAAATTATGGTGTGTGAACCACATGTACTCTGTCACCAGAAAGCTTCTTAGAACTACAGAATCTCAGGTCCCAACCAAAACCTGCTGAACCAGAATTAACATTTTAACAAGATCCCCAGCTGATTGCCATATGCATTAAGGCATGATGTACTGGTCTGAAGGGATTGTGATTGATTCCTTCCTTGTAAGGTACTTGTACCCCTAATGTGTAATTACAGCATACATTTTATCCAGCACAGTCTGAGTGTGGTTTGGTTCCTATAGTTTGTCCTGAAACATGTACTTTAACGTGGCTTGTTAATAATGCCTGAGTTCTCTGGGCATATGAAGCATTCATATCAGAAGCTGTTTGGTTTAGGGGGCATATAGTAATGTGATTCCATGGCCATTTTGGGGTGATTTTGATAGCCAATTGGAGGGTCTTTTTACAAACTTCACATGCAACTTGTAATTCAAGGAATGTTAAAGCCAGTAGTATGCTCTATTGTATAAGCATACAAGTTACCGTCTAAGGCTAAGTTACTATCGCTTCTCGGCCTTTTGGCTAAGATAAAGTGTAAGGCTAAGTTACTGATCTCACTTATTTTTACAGTCTTTACAGTAGCTATGCAAATAAAGTCTTATGCCCATTTTTGCATAAGTAAACTGAGGTCTAGAAGGGTTAATTAAATTTTAGCCTAAAGTCACACAACTAATAAATAGCTAAGCAATAATTCAAACTAAGCCACTGAGACATCAAAAATCTAGATCTTTTCATTATTCCAACTTGATTGCTTTAATTCTGAAAGCTTTAGTAAAGCATCACTCTTCTCCTTTATACATCCTCTAAAGGTATACATCATTTACATCTCTTAATATTAATAAATGGTAATTGATTGTAATTTTTCAAAACTCCATCATCTGCTAAAGTGCCAAATATTTTGTACTTGGTCTCAACATGTCCTTCATCTAATCAAAGTTCTTATTTTTGGATCAGTCACTTTTGAGTGTTAATAAACTATAGGAAAATCTGATGGGATTTGGCATATTTTGGAATCAGATAAAAAGCACCTGTATGCCATTTCTGGTTCTTTCCTCAGCTCTACCAAATTAATTAAATTACAGCCCCTGTCAGGCTGCAGAACATTGAACTGTAGGTGTCTGGAATCTTTTTATAAATTAAAAGTGCAACTTTAGAGTTTGCACATTACTCTGGACTTGATGTATACATGAAGAAAGCAGCAAAATTAAAGCAATGAAGTCTGTCTTAAAAAAGGATTTAGTCACTGTAGTTCTCTATGGTGGAAAATGACCTTGGCTGCATCTTTCATGCACCCTTGCATTTGGCTTAGGATGCATAATTCATACAGCAATCAATTAGCTGACTGTAGAGCCTGCAACAAGAGGGAATATTTCATATAAGTCATTGCTGGGACAATTAATAAAGTAGGAAATCTGTGGCCATCAATTTGTAGGCAATACAGGTTCATCAAAAGCAAATCAGTTTCTTCCACCTCTTGGAAAGAAATGCACACAAACACCAGATATGATTTAATCACTATTTCTTAGGAAGGGCTTGATCAAGATAATATTATTTGTTGTTTTTATGAATGTGAACAAGTGCCTAACATAAGTGGCTCATTTAGTTGGCCTAGGGCACTCAATCAACAATGTCATTCTATGAATTAAAATACAGCAATCAAATAAGTATTCCTGCTTGTGAAGCATCTATAATCTAGCATAGGGGATCTCAAAATGAGATCTCTGGTAGGTCATGTGGGTCCACAAGGTGGCCTGCAGACTCCTTCAAAATGCAAATCATCTCAGCATGCATTAGTTGAGCTTCAAATGTTACTTTCATTAATTATTTCCATCTGTGTCATATGTAATCTAGGGAGATTCAATTTGCCTATGTCTCTTAGAAGTAAAGCAAGCCTATTTGTGGCATGTGTGCTAGATAAAGCTATCCTGTTTCATTTTTTAAATGATATATTATTCAAAAATAATTTGAAACTGCATTAAGAACACAGCAACCCCTTTTTAAATGACTGATTGTTCAGACAAGAGTCACATATGTGTTATTTTTATTAAATGAGAGAAGACACAAAATGTGATAACCTTCGTATATAGGTCAATGGTTATAATTTGGCTGCACATTAGAATCACCTTTTAAACGTGGTTTTTAAATACAAACTTTTAAACTTTTAAAATTCAACTATGCCTTAGCCCCACCTCTTGGGTATATCAATTCAATTAATCTAGTCTAAGGCTTAGCAACAGTTTTTTTTTAAACTCCTGAATTGAGTTGAATGCACAGGAAAGTTTGGGAACACATTTATCAATAGTGTTGTGAAGGGCAATGTACCTCAAACTTGAAGGTGTATACTAATCACTTGGGGTTGGGATTGAATTTCTACATGTCTAGCAAGCTCACAGGCAATGATAATTTTGCTGGTCCTTGAACTACCATCTGAGTGGTAAAGGTATGGGCCAACAGTTCTTACACTTGGCTGCCCATTAAGATCAACTGAAGATTTTTTAACATACTGCTGAGACCCACCCCAAAGATTCTAAATTAATTTCTGTGGAATGCGGCCCATGCATTTGCTTCTTTGTTTTTGTTTTGTTTTGTTTTTTAAAGAGCTTTCCAAATGATTCCATTGTATGCAAAGTTTGAGAATTATTGGTATAGGGCAGTGATTCTCAAATTTGTTCAAACATTAGACTTTGCAGGGGAGTTTTGAAAATATACTAATACTCCAGCCCCGACTAAACAAATCAAATAAGAATTTCTGAGGTGGGACTAGGCATGTGGATATGTGGATGTGGATATTTTAAAAGCACCTCCTACGATTTTTGTGAACAGCCCAATTTAAGAACTTCGGGTATAGATGAGGCTGGGAAGTATGTAAGAAAGAGCCCAAGCTTTGAAGAAAAGGCAAAGCAAAGTTCTAGCTCTTCCTATGCCATTGTCTAGCATGTTCACAATAACCGTGGAAGTATAAAATATGTAAAAACAAAACAAAAAACTTCTGGAGAGGGTCTTATACAACCAAACAAAACATGAAAGGAGATTATAATAGAAAACTCATAATACTTCTGTATTAATATAAAATGTACAAATTTTCATGTTTGACCAAATACATAATTGGCCAAAGTCAATGCAAGACAACTTTTTTTTTTATATAATAGAAATACATAACTACAACTACTGGAAATGGGCAGATATCAAAATATACCATAAAGCCATAATAACTAAAAATATTCATGCTGGGCAGAAGAACAGGAAATTATACTACAAAACTCAAATATGGATCTATTATATTTAAATTTTCTAAAGATAAAAATGTTATAAATCAATTGGGAAATGTTTAGCTATTTAATAAACAGTTGATATATTATGAAAATAATAAAATTAGATTTCTACCTCATTTCATAGTTCCAGAAGGAGTAAGAACTTCAGAGAAAAATAGAATTGTTTTAACCTTGGTATAAGGAAGGTCTTCTCAAAAAAATGTCAAATAAATTTTTAAAATGACAAATCTGGATACACACACATACTTCTTTATTCATTGAAAAACAATAAAAACAATTTTTAAAACAAGTGATGTTCCAAATAAAGACAAGAGTTGAACACATACATACATAATTTCACCATCTCCTGAAACCTCAACAGAGAACCAGAAACACACCAGAAACCAGAAAATTTGTTTATTTTCACAAGGATGGGGAGGGTGAGAGAGAAGGGAGATTGGCAATGTACTTCTCCTATCTTAAAACAGAAGAAGGAATGTGGAAACTGAAAATGAAAGAAACAAAAATGCCAAAAAAAAAAAACACCCAAAAAACAAAAACAAAACAAAGACTGGACGATAAACTGGAAAGCTAAAAACTAAAACCACTTTATATAACATAATCTTCAAAGTCCCAAGAATTAGGAACACCAGGTACTTCTGGATAGAGAAGTGAATGAGAGCGAACTAAAATAAGGAGAAGTGGTTGAAAAGTACATAAAAAGCAGAAGTGGATCCCTCTTCTACATAGCCTCATCCTCACCCCAGAAGAGGACTACAAGTTTGCTTTTGCTTTAAACAGAAGGTCTCTGGGCTTGAGTCACCATGCATCCTAAGGTAGAGTAAGGAAAATGAAGATTAAGTAGAGACATTTTTACTGAAAGCTGATATCCTCTCAGTCTTCCTCTTGCTTCATTAATCAGCTCTTGAAATTCTGGCAGCCAAGTCTTTATCCTGCAGGCAGGAAACTGGACAAATCTTCTCTGGGGCATCTGACCAGCACAAGAGAAAAACCCGAAAAAGAGATGGATATAGGGGTCTCCCCAGTAAAGCCAAACCATACTTTTCTGCTATAAATGCCACAATCAACCAGTCCTACCAATCCATTTAAAGCTTTCACAATTTCCCCCCAGTTCTTAAAAAAATATGAGCAATCAAGTGGAGGAAAACCTTTGACAGAAAGATAAAGACTAAAATGTAAAAACTAACAAAAACAACTTAGAAGCAATAGACCATGCAAAGAGAAGAAACTTTAAACAAAAAACATACTATTGTCAGTATTCCTAGAGATGGGCAAAAGCAAAGGATACAAAAGCTACAATAGATAAGTGGCACTATATCAAACTAAAAATCTTCTGTGTAGCAAAGGAAACAATCTAACAGAGCCAAAAGGCAATCTGTGGAATAGGAAAAAATGCAAACCATCCATCTGATAAGGGGTCATGATCTAAAATACATAAGGAACTCCTACAACTCTATCACAAAAGACAACCCAATTAAGAAATGGGCAGACATTTCTTCAAGAAGATCTACATTTACAATGGGTATATGAAAAGATGCTCAATATCAGTAATCATCAGAGAAATGCAAATAAAAACTACAATGAGGTATCAGCTCACCTCTGTTAGGATGGCCATTATTAAAAATAAAATTAAATAGCATATGTTGGCAAGGATATGGAGAAATTAGAACCCTTGTGCACTGCTGGTGGGAATGTAAAATGGTGCAGCCACTATGGAAAACAGTATGGAGTTTCCTCAAAAAAAATTAAAAATAGGGGCACCTGGCAAAGTCGGTTAAACAACGGAGTCTTGGTTTCAGTTCAGGTATGGATTTCAGGGTCGTGGGATTGAGCCCCAGGCAGGCTCAGCGCTCAGCATGGAGTCTCCTTGACTCTCCATCTCTCTCTGCTCCCTCCCCCACCTTTGCACGTGAGCACACGTGCATGCACAGTTTCTCTCTCTCAAATAAATGAATAAATCTTTTAAAAAATTAAAAATAGAACCACCATATGATCCAGAAATCCCACTTTGGGTCACCCTATATCCAAAAGAATTGAAAACCGGATCTTGTAGAGATATTTGTGTAACTAAGATACAGACCATGAAAAAGATGAATGAGAGTAATCCCAGGGTCTTTCTTATTAATGAAACTGGTAAAAATGAAATCCAGAGCAAATTGATCATTTCCCAGGCCGCTTTTTACAAAACTTGGATATTCTAAGATACATAGATAATAAAATCAGAAAGGAATTAAGATGAATAGATAGATAAAGCAGGAGGCTCCCTAGTTTGCCATCTGTATGAAATAAATACTGATGTCTTCAGTATCTCTACCAACCCTCACTGTGCTTTGCTCTCCTTCCCTCAAGAGCTTGACAACATGGGGGTGAAAGAAGTAAGGTGGTTAAAGAAAACCAGTCAGTACTCCTGCTGCCCCACTCCACAAAAAAATCTGAATTCAGAACATTCCAATGCAGACCAAAATACCTCATTTCTAATATCCCACTTTCCCTTAACAGAAATACGTATCCAATGGGTACTTGGCCCTGACTACAGAAGCCTTCGTTAGCACCACTAGTTTGAACTGCTCCTCCTTTGGTGCCCCAGAGATTCTAATTTCTTTCTTTCTTTTTTTTTTAAGATTTTATTTGTTTATTTGAGAGATAGAGATAGTGAGAGAGGGCACGAGCAGGGAGGAGAGGGAGAAATATGCTCCCTGCTCCACAGTAAGAATCAGAATGAATGAAAGGTCCACCTTCTTTTGGTCCTTTGTAAAGTTAAAGAAGTGAAAACGCAGAGAGGAAGCAGCAGGATGCTTCACCTGCAGGCAGGGTCTTGGGGCAGATCCTTTACAGGAAAAATCCATACGGACATCGTGGATCTGGAAACTGACTCTTAAAAATTATCCGTGTGCACAGTGGACCTTTATGCACATCCAGGAAACATGCATTTTGGTTTAAGGTCCTGCTAGTGTGAGGAAAGTTCCTAATGAAAATTTAAAAAAGGCTTTCTGGACCTGGAAGTAGACTCTAGACCCCAGGGAACCAGGGTAGAGCAGAAGAAGATGCAGCAGAGTAGAGCATTTCAAAGCCAACGCAGTGCGCACACACCCTACTGAGAATGTATGTCTTTGTTCTAAGATCAGTGGGAATCACTTGAAGTAAATAAAGGTTGATTTATATTTTGAAACAGGCAAAATGGATTTGCTTGGGAAGTGTAGGTGCAGGGAAAATAATTAAAAGACATTTTAATCATTCCAGGACCAGGCAAGAGCAATGGAAGTGGTGGTGGAGAGAAGTGGACAAATTTAATGAATATTTAGAAGATCAAATTGATAGAAACTGATGATGTATCAGATATGACGAAAATGGAGATGAAGGTGTCCAGGAGCGAATCGGTTTCTAGTTTACAGATCTAGAAAAATTTTCATTATTTTCTCAACATTTTTCTGAAATATATACATATATATATGATGTAATAGGAAATTAAAAACCTTTTATTTTTTAAAAGATTTTATTTATTTGAGAGAGAGAGAGAGAGAACAAGCTGGGGAGAGGCAGAGGTAGAGAGAGGGAGAAGCTGACTCGCTGCTGAGCAAGAAGTCTGATGTGGGGCTTGGTCCTAGCTCCTGGAGATCATGACCTGAGATCTTGACCTGAGCTGAAGGCAGACACTTAACCAACTGAGCCACCCAGGCGTCCCTAAAACTCTTTTAAAAGAAGGAACATAAATCTTCAAAAGTAAGCCATTTGGTTTTTTTGTGCTGTTTTTTTTTTTTACTTACTTTAGCGTATCTGGAATTTAAAATCATGTTTACAAAGTGATCAAAGATAAAATAATAAAAGTATTTTTTAAAGAACAAGACTAATAATGTGATAACCTTCAAAATGTACTTTTAAAAACAAGAGGTTGCACTCTGAGCACCTTGCCCCCGAAATGTCACATTGGCCATTTTTCCAAAGTCACCAATCCTAATACCCTTCCACTGCCATCCTCACAGCAAAACCATTTCTCCAATGAACAGCAGGGCTCCCATCCTAAAAATTCAGCTCTGGACACCCAGAGAAAGTAGCTGAATTCAATGTCGGTGTCATTTTTTGACCCATGCATCTTCCACTATATGAAAACTGAAAATAATACTCTATCATCAAATTCTCCAGTTTCTCACTAGTTCATCTGGTCAGAGAGAATCAAATACCACATTGCTGAAACATTATCAATTCTCCTGTGGTTATTTTACAAATAAATATTTTTTCTCTATTTTTATATAGCACATAAAATTTTCATATAGTTGAAATGAACTGGGCAGAGAGAAAGGTAAATGCCAGCAGGCATCTAAATATTGTAGCATCTGTTCTATTTTACACTCTGTAACCACAAATCTTATAAAGCTTCATTGCATTTGAGGCTGGATTCTTCACAAATTATTGAAGATTGATAGCTGTAGTAATTGTCATTACACTTTTATTTTTATTATATTGAATTATACAAACTTTCTTCTACCTTTTTTCTTTGTTGTAATGTCTTTTCTTTTTCTAGAAAACTATTGCCAATTTCTGCTTTCTATTTTGTTGTAAAAGTCTAAAATTTATATGATGGAAATTAACACTTTTCAATTAAGTATCCAAACTTTGTAGGCTCTGTGTGTGCACATATTTATGTGTTTGCATGCATGTGCATATGTGTATAGCATTGCTAATTATTAAAAAGTCTTTTCTAGAGCATTTAGAAAAAAAATGGTTGGTACAAAAATATTGAAGTGTATTACTTTAAAAGAATTTTGAAACTGAAATGGAAAGCACCAACAACTCTGATTTACTTTTGCTATTTGTCATGAAACATAAACAGAACTAGTTTAAAATATTTGAAGTTTCAAACTTCGGATAATATGCACATTTCTATTCTCTGTCACCTGCCTTGTTAAGGCCTGCATTCAGTACCTGGAGCAAACCTCAGGCACCACACAAATGTTTATGCCACCTTTTCCAGATTGATTTCATTTTTCGTTTCTTTTAAATTTTAGACTCTAAGTGAACATCATTTTCCCCTCTTCTTATTAACTTGTGGAGATGTTACATCCCAAGTACATTTACTTTATCTCACTTACCCATTTTCAGAGCTCACAGTTGTTAAGTACCTACTATGCGAGGGTACTATGTTAGGTACTGTTATGGTAATAAGCCCTGTAAAACTCCATCTTCACAAAATAGCCAATCTGTGAGGTAAAATCTTTTGTAATTGACAAAAGAACTATATCTGGTAAGTAAAGTAATCTCTATTTTATAGAAAAGGAAATAAAACCTCAAAGAGACCCAAGAACTTTGGTCAACACTATTTAATCACGTCTCCAACATTAATCTACCTCAGAGCTACTGTGTATGGTCACCTGAGTTGTGTACTGCACAATTTCAGGGAATGCCAGGCACAGAGCCTATTATATGAATGGCATTCTGTGTAGCTATCCAGTGCTGCAGCCTTATATCTATCTCAAAAGTGTAGTGTCTTTTTACCGCACTATATTGCCATCTCACTAACTCATTTATATTAAAGTAACTAGAATGGACAGGGTTGGGAAAACAAATAATGAGAGTTAAGTTTTGCGTTGCACTTCTTGAAAATACCACTAATGTTTCTACATAATTATTTTAAATAATTCAATTCTTAAAGCAGCTTTATCATATTTCCATTCTTACATAAAAAGTAATTTATGATCATTTGCAAATAACCTAAGTATAAGCTAAATTATCATTATGGGTTGCCTTCTGAAACTACACTGTGTAATTTTTTATTATCACTTCAGGAACTAACGAGGGAGCCTGAAATGATCTTTTGACACTCAGAATTAATTATATGTTGATATGCAGCGTGACACTCATTTGAGGAGAAGTATGTCTCTTTAGCATTTTAATCTACTTATAAACTTCTCCATTTATTCAGAATTGTACATCTCTAATTGATTACACAAATAATGCCTTTTCCAAATAAAAGACATATTAAAATAGTGAACATCTGCAGAGACATGGTTAAATGAACAAAGACAATTCAAAGGCATTTGCTGTCCTAATTCCTAGCAAGTTGACAGACAATGCCCCAAAACTCTCTATCAGATCCAAAATGAACTAATAAGCTAATCAGAGCATAACAAGTCTTTGCCGAGTGATTTCATAAGAGAACTGTAAGTACTTATAAGCAGCACTCATGGGTATTTCTTGCTAAACATTTAAATTCCTTCTGAGAGATTTTGTTAAATATTGGTAAATCCATGGAGTCTATTATTTTCACTAGTGATTAGGGCTCTGGGGTATGGTGAAATGAAGAGATTTATCAATTTTCCTTTGAAACTGCAAACTCCTAGACAACAATGTCCTCACTAATGGTCTTCTCAGAACTCCTTACCTTTAAGCTGTATCTCTAAGGTTCCCGTTTACCTACTTATTGATGACAACTCTCCATGGGCTTATGATCATGCATGGTTTGGTCATAGTTCTGTTAGGCTGTTGAAAGTTCTTTTCTTCTTCTTTTTTAAAGATTTATTTATTTATTTTAGAGAGAGAGAAAGAGAGCACAAGCAGGAGGGTAGAGGGAGAGGGAGAGACAATCTAAGGCAGACTCCGCACTGAGCACGGAGCCTGACACAAAGCTCGATCTCGCAACCCTGAGATCATGACCTGAGCAGAAACCAAGAGTCCACTGCTTAACTGACTGTGCTGCCCAGGCACCTCAAAAGTTCTCTTCTTGAGAGACAAATCAAGAAACAGACTCTTAACCATAGAGAACAAACTGATGGTTACCAGAGGGGAGGGGGAAGGGGGGATAAGTTAAATAGGTTTTGCGGATTAAGGAGTGCACTTGTCATGATGAGCACCAGGTGATGTATGGAACTGTCTAATCACTGTATTGCACACCTGAAACTAATATAACACTGTTAACTATACTGGAATTAAAATAAAATTTTTTTTAAAAAGGAAAAAAAATAATCTTCTAAGGAAAATCTTTTAGTTCAAGACTGCAGAATGCCAAGTTCCTGAGGTAAATCTAGAAAACTCTGTAGGAATACTACAATTTGTTAACCAAAGTCATTATCTTATGCCTAAGAGAGCATGTTAACCATAAAGCTGTCAGAATTAATGTCAATTGGTAAGCAGAAATTATTCTCATAAATAAATATCAATAATTACAAAATAAAAAAGTGTTTTTCAAATTGTAACACTTATGACTGCATAAACATTTATTAAGTTACTTTTATCTCCTTTAATATGAGAACATTTTATTTCTTTTATGGAAATTATTATCTGTATGAACATAATGTCCGAATATGAGAAAGAACGACTTCTAGATTAAATTAACAATCGTTGATACGGCCTATCTCTGTATAAATCAGAATCACAGTAGAACAACACAAAATCAATTATGCCTGTGTTCTCTAAATTAACAAAAAGTGAAAATCTTCAAAAAAATTAGAAAACTCTATTAAAGTAGTCCTCCTTTGCTCTCCTTCCTCCTCCTCCTCTTCCTTCTTTCTTTTTTTTCTTTTTTAAGATTTTATTTATTTATTTGAGAGAGAGAGAGAGAGGGAGAGAGAGAGCGCAAGAGAGGGTAAGGTTAGAGGGAGAAGCAGACTCCCCACCGAGCAGGGAGCCCAATGTGGGACTTGATCCCGGGACTCCGGGATCATGACCTGAGCCGAAGGCAGTCGCTTAACCAACTGAGCCACCCAGGCACCCCCTTCTTTCTTTTTTTAATACAAGTTATAAACCAAGAAGAAAAAAAAAAAGTTTCTACTCTTCTGCAATCATATAGAACTTGATTTCATGACTTTATTTTTTTTTAGTATTCAATACTCAGAATGGTAAAAGGCATTAAATTTTTTTGTTACTAGTAAGTTAGAAAATATTAGTTTTCAAATTTTTCCTTGATATTTATTCTTCCTTATTTGAGAGAAGGAAAGAATTAGATTATATGAGCATATTAAGAAAAAAAAAAAAAAAACCTCTCCCCAAACATGGAAATTGTCTTTTAAGCTAGAAAAGTCTCTCAGAAGTATATTCAAGCAGCCCCAGTCAGAGCTACGTCCACTTCCAACCACAAGTCATTTTGTTCAATATTTCTTTTTAAAAACTCTGAGATGATTTTAATTTTATTATTTCTCAATGTTCTTTGAGTCGTCACAGAGTCTTTTCATTTAAACTGTTTTGAGTGTTAATATTTAGAGAGTAAATTCATTTCAAACCTATGGATATCAGTTTTCATGCTGAAAATCATCCAAAGCATGTCCAAGCTAATTCATTTTCTCATTCCCCACACAAGGTGGGCCAAATGCATGCTGCCTGTCTCTGTGAGGAAACCTGGCTAATGGCCAATTTACAGAGTCTATGCTGCAAATAGCCAACACTGCCTTTGTGCTCTGCCTCTTTCCAAAGGAGAGAAGAATTTTAAAAAATAACCCATCCTGAAGATAAGACACATTTTACAGGAGACAGACATACTTCAGTAATGATAAAAATCATGTCAAAAACCTGCAACTTTGTTCCATCTGGTAAAACAACCTTATATTCTTCTCCACAGTCCAGAGGTCACTCGCTACAAGCTTAGTATTTTTAATGGATGTGATAAATCTCCTCACTATTTACTCTTCTCTTTCCCTTATCTGAAAAGACACTTAAGGAAGGTTTTCTTAACCTATACATTATACATAAATGAACATGTACATATAGTTTGCAGGAAGAACTAGTCAATTTGTATGTACATGAAACATATACGTTCAAATCTATCATGTCCAAAACTAACATACATTAAAATAACTTATCACATTCCCATCGCCACATCAACCTCCCACTCCTAAGAACCTTTCTCTGGCATTAGCATTACCATTATATCAACCAGACGGTGAGCTCCATGGGGAGCAGGTAGCATATTTATTGGATTCACCACTGTAATCCCAGAACTTAACACAGTGTCCATTGTTTAACACGTACACAATCCTTAGTAAAATATTGAATGACCGGTCAATTTTCTCAGTCACTCAGTCTTAAAACCTGGAAATAGGGGCGCCTGAGTGGCTCAGTCCTTAAGCGTCTGCCTTCAGCTCAGGTCATGATCCCAGGGTCCTGGGATCGAGCCTCGCATCGGGCTTCCTGCTCCGCGAGAAGCCTACTTCTCCCTCTCCCACTCCCCCTGCTTGTGTTTCCTCTCTCACTGTGTCTCTCTCTGTCAAATAAATAAAATCTTAAAAAAAAAAAAAACCCTGAAAATATGTGACTCATAGTTTAGTGGCCAGACTATTGTCCTTAGTGCCAAAATTCTTGGTTTCTATTTCACAGTCTGTCTCTACGTAGATGTGTGACCTTGGGCAAATCACTTACTCTCTAATGGGCCTAAAAATTGGGATTTGAAAGCGTAGGAGGGAAGCAGGCAGCTAGACAGCTTATTAGAAGAAATAATTCTTTAAAATGTTGACTCTGATATTTATTCTCTTACTAAACTACTTATATCTGGGCAATAAATTTATATAGTTTACCTTCAAATTGTTCTTTGTATCCATCCTTTCTGCCCTGTTCCAATTGCCACTCCCCTTAGAACTGGCATTCACCACCTCATGGTCAAATGCGTAAACCATAGTAGGTGTTTCTAAATTCACTTTCTTGGCTCTCTTCTCCTTGCTCCATAGTGCAGTGGAACAAACTTTCTTAAACGTTACTCACAATGGTTTTCCAACTTTAGCATGCACAAGAACCTAGGAGAGCTTGTTATAGAAACCCATTCTCCAGACACACCTCCACAGACTCTGATGCATCGGAGGTAGTCTGCAGGTTGTCTGCAGACCACATATTGAAAAATTTATTCACTGATTTCCACCTCTTTTGATTTTATAACCAGAATAGTAAAATATGCTTACGTGGGCATAAGCATAATCCTTAAAAATATGAAAATTTATAATTTAAATATATTTACACACATATATATTTCAGTTTATTATTTTATTATTGAGTCCTAACTGATCATCTTGTGTTCTCTTTGGTGCATTGCCATCACAGCATTCAGGGTCCATAACCCATAATCTAAAAAGTCAATTAAGAACTTAACAGCAAATTACAACAGAAATAATGTCCCTAAATTGACTATGTGTGTGCATTGTTTGCCAATACTGCTTCTCATAATATACTGTTTCCCATAATATACTGTTCATACTTCTATCAGTGTATGGTAAGGTAGTGTTTGTAAATAGTAATCTTTTTTAAAAACAATTTTGTAATTCTGTATTTTCCCTGTCCCTTTTCTCCCTATCCAAGCAGATGTTTGATATTGTGCCCACAGCCTCAGCAGAGGGATGTAGTGGAGGAAAAACAAAAATGTTCTTATGGACCTTTCTTTTAGAAGCCCCTGGAGTGGGGGAATTTGTTGCAGAACAAATTGTCTTGGCCAGTGTGGGAGCAACAGGGTTTTTAGCCCTACCCCTGACACTGCTGGACCCCAGGACAGAATAGAAATGGAAGCCCCATACCACATGTGGAAATAAGTAAACGTTATAACTAAAGCTATCAAACTGGTAAACAAAATGTTTTATTCTGCTACTTTGACAATTTACCCTTACAATGACAAGTGTGTGTAAAATTATAGTTTTTAAGTGATTGAATGTTTATAAAATATCAAAGATAACTGAATGACTATATTTTGTGTGTTTCTGGTTGTTCTATTCATGTGCCAATAATATTTGGATTAATAACAAAGTATGGATACACATAAGTTATAAACTATTATATAATTTTTTCATAAAATGTATTTTTCTTGACTTTAGAGCAATCACTAATTAAGTCATTTTAGTAAGGATTTTCACAAAACTTGTGTTCTGCTGACAGTAATTAAAAAGCGAAATGTAATTGTATTCAGTCAATAAAATTTTAATATATTTTCATAAAAATGTAAATTTAAGTAACTATAAAAAATGAAAAAATAAATTATTTTCATTTAAAAATGGGCTAAAGAACTAAACAGACATCTCACCAAAGAAGATATACAGATGGCAAATAAGCATATGAAAAAGATATTCAACAGCATATGTCATTAGGAAATTACAAATTAAAACAACAATAAGATACCATTACACACCTATTAGAATGGCCAAAATCCAAAACACAGGCAACACTAAATGCTGGGGAGGAGGTAGAGCAATAGGAACTCTCATTCATTGCTAGTGGGAATGCAAAATGATATGGTCACTTTGAAGGCAGTTTGGTAGTTTTACAAACTAAACATAGTCTTATGATACAATCTAGCAATTGTACTCCTTGGTATTTATCCAAGTGAACTGAAAACTTACATCCACACAAAAACCTGCACATGGGTATTTACAGCACATTTATTCATAATTGCCAAGATGTCCTTAGATAGGAGAACAGATAAACTGTGGTACATCCAGACAATGGAATGCTATTCAGATCTAAAAAGAAATGAGCTATCAATCCATGAGAAGACATGGAGGAATCTTAAGTGCATACTACAAAGGGAAAGAAGCCATTCTAAAAAGTCTACATACTGTATGATGCCAAGTTTATGACCTTCTAGAAAAGACAAAACTATGGAGGAGAGTAAAAAATCAGTGGTTGCCAGTGGTTAAGGAGGAAGGAGGGAAGAATAGGTGGGACACAGAGGATTTTTAGGGTAGTGAAACTATTCTGTGTGATATTATAACTGTGGATATATGTCATTATACATTTTGTCAAAACTCATAAAATGTACAACACCAATAGCGAAACCTAATGCAAACTAAATACTTTGGGTGATGATGATATATCATTGTGAGTTCATCAATGGTAACAAATATACCACTGTCGTACAGGATGTCAATAGTTGACAAAACTGTGCCTGTATGGGAGCAGGGGTTAAACGGGAACTCTATTTTCTGCACAACTTTTCTGTGAACCTAAATCTGTTCTAAAAAATAAAGTCTATTAAATAATAGAACAATTTTCAAAAGGTTATTTTTTCTAAAATACTCAAAATTATCTATAAAAACAAAAATATATAAATTATAACTGTTATGACCTAAATGTTTGTGTCCCTCCCCCATTCATTCATATGTTGAAATACTAACCCCCAAAGGTGATGGTGTTAGTATAGGGTAGGGCCTCTGGGAGGTGATTAGATCATGAGGGTGGAGCCCTCATGAATAGGCTTAAGTGCTCTTTTTAAAAAGCAATTCCACAGAGCTCTCTAGCACCTTCTGCCATGCGAGAATGCAACCAGAAGTCTATAACTTCTAAGACAGCCCTCACCTGACCACACTGGCCCTCTACTCTCAGACTTCCAGCCTCCAGAACTACTATGAGCAATAAATTTCTGTTGTTTATAAGCCACCCAGTCTGTGGTATTTTGTTACATCATCCCAAACAGACAAGACACTAACAAAGAGTAAATGTTTAAATAAAAATTATCGTTTTAGTCTTATTTAGTCTAATTTTGGAAAATTTGATTAAAATGTAGTAAATATTTTTTAAAATTTTTAAAAGATTTATTTGAGAGAGAGAGTGTGTGTGTGTGTGCGTGGGAGGAGGGAGGGGAAAGGGAGAGGCAGAGGGAGAGGGAGAGAATCTCAAGCAGACACCCTGCTGAGCACAGAGCCCTATGCAGGCCTCGATCTCATGATCCTGAGATCATGACCTGAGCTGAAACCAAGAGTCAGTTGCTTAAATGACTGAGCCACCCAAGTGCCCCAAAATGTATTAAATATTTTTATAAAATTCAACCATGTACAATTCTAGCATTCAATTTCCACCTAAGTTGCTAATGTAAAAATTCGATATGTGTCACACTTATAGATCTATACATTCAACAAATTCAAGAGCAATACACACTGTTTAATATTGCAGAATGTCCCTCAGCCACCATGTAGTATCAGATTCTGTAAATATCAAACAATTTCCTGAGTCCCTCTCTCCAGAACCACACATTATACAAACAGAGAAGTGAGACAATAGTCATTCAAAACTACTAGGAAGGAGTACTAACTACTTCATTAGACAGAAATTCATTCAACACATCTTTCTGAGAGAAATAATCAGAAGTTGTTTTTTTCTCTTACCCACACACTTACACTGCTCAAATCCTCCCTGCACACCCAAGCACTGCCTCTGACTTCAATAGTGGCACAGTGTATAAGCATTACTGTCATTTGGATGCAGATGCTTTTCTTTCCAGGACATACGGCCAGAAATGTGAAAAAGCATCTCCTAATGCCTTGAAGATAATAGTCAAGAGTGGATGCTTAGAGGCCACCCTTGGCCAACACAATCCACTAGGTCGCAAGTAACAGATGCAACCACGTGGTATATCCTTGTGATATGGGACCCACTGAAATATAAGGTCCAGAGAACGGCCCCCAGATATTTTTCCTACAAAAGATTGCCCCAGGCTGGAGTAGAAAGAAAGGAGAAAGGGGACATGCAGGGGGACCTGGAAGCACCAAAGACATAAAAGGAAGTGGTACGGGGGCCCCCAAGCCAGTACTTCTAAATCGAATGACATGTTATATTAGAGTCACCTGGGGAATTTTAAAAACAGCCCAGAATATCACCCCAAAACTAACTAAATTAGTGTCTGTGGGAGTAGAATTCAGGCACTGATATTTTTCAGTCAGCCTGAAGAACCCCTAGAACAGGCAAACATTTGCAGTCTTAGCAAAGATTCCTGTGGCCCATAGCTCCAAATCAGCAGATGGTGGCCAGATCTGAGGGAATATACTAACACCGTCCATGGAAGTCATCTGTATGCCTTTGGACCCATTTTCAAGGCCCTGGACCTACATAAAGCCCCCAGGAATATGACCTAACCACAGAGGTGGGAGAATCCCCCAAAACTGAGGTTAGAATATCCAGCTGTCCTGGTGAGATGGGAGCTTGCAGTGACATGAAGTTACAGAAAGTAACTGAATTTACATTTTCTTTGCACACCTGGAAGCACTTGTGGATTATGTTTGTAGATTGTGCCATAGCCACTAATTACACTTACCATGTTACACTGACAGTATTCATTCACTTCCTGTCTTACCCGCTAATGTGGTCGGCCTTTGAGAACAGAGACTACAATGTTAATATGCATTGGCCTGTTCTTCAGCTCCTAAAACTGCACTAGCAATTGATTTAAAAAAAAAAAAAAATGTCCATCATAGTAAATTGGACTTTTTTTTCTTTTTTTTTTATTATTATGTTATGTTAATCACCATACATTACATCATTAGTTTTTGATGTAGTGTTCCATGATTCATTGTTTGCGTATAACACCCAGTGCTCCATGCAGAACGTGCCCTCTTTAATACCCATCACCAGGCTAACTAAATTAGACTTTTTTAATCAAAGAAAACTTGAAAGTTACTGAGGCTTCAACTAAAACTACATAACTTTTAGAAGATACTTCCTTTCTGAAGATTAATTACTTGAATAATTGAGAACTCTGACCACGTGAAAAATACTGAAGGCAAGTTATTCAAAAGACATTGAGACCCCCTTGGGTCTCTATAGCTACTGTCACTAGCTCTATCCAGGGGAATCCTTATATGTGCTCCATCCCTTTAGTAAAAGATTGACACCTGATTCCTTTTGGAATAAACTCTTCATCTGATCACTTGATGTCAACTGGAGAAATTGATGAAATCAATTTCATAAGCATTAGATTATTATAAACGATTGCTAGTGTCCTTAAGTGAAATCCATGAAACTCATGATTCCAAAACAAACTTAATTAAGAAGAATGAAACACTTTCTGGACAGAAACAGGATCAATTTGTATGTTCTTAGCCATTCACCAAATTTAGTTGGGTAAATTTTAGTCAAATACCCAATGTTTACCTCTGATGAAGGCTTCCACTATAAGTCTTTTTTTTCTGATAAACTGATCAATCTGAAGCCTGTGATACATTTCAGCAAGCATGAAAGGAGAAGACAACTGAAGGATTGAACAAGGAGGCTAATCTGAATCAAGGTTGGCTCACCAGTAAGTTTGGGAAGGGCAGATGAATTGGCAACATTCATGGGATACAATGGACCCCACTGAGATTATTCCATAAACTAGTCAACACTGATATGAAGAGAATAAGTGCTGGGAGTTACAGTCTGATGGGTTAGACATGTTATAGTTGACAGTGATCATAAAATGGATAAAACATAAAGGCCTAGGGTCAAACCCTGAGAAAAGAGGGTTATCACATGCAAACATATTTTCAAGCCTAAGCAAATAAATTCAGAATTTGGTGGTAAACTGGATTGGTATGCTTGAAGCCCACTCATATGAACTGGCCAAAAAGTATGGGACAATGGTGCCTAGATGGCAGGGCTCTTCCTGAACAGATACCAGATGCTGGTCCCCAAACACAGAAATAGAGAGAGGATTCTCACTTTCTCTCTAAGGGATGGCATTCTTTCTTTCTTCTGATCATTTTCCATCAACACTAACACTTCTGTACATTTCTCTGTTGGATCTTATCACTTCTGAGTTGCTAGTGGCTACCAGGTGCTTTCCTATCCATTGAGGCTGGGATAAAATGGGAGAAGCTGGGATCAATATTTCTTGCTAAGGAGGACATTTATGTCATTTTTGTTTTTCATGTCTCTTTTAAGAAGTGAATAAAAGACAAAGGCAAATTGGTGGGGATGGGGTTGGTGGTATTAGTTTTAATCATACTTGCTTTATTTCTAGATAATAAAAACCAAATTACATCTGGAGTTCATATTACCAACTAACTCCTGGGGTTTCAGTAAGCCAGAGAGCCTCATTCCAAGACAGAAGGAAGGCTCAGTATCCTGCAGAGATCATGTGTCTAGCTGCTGGCCAGTTGCAACCCTGCCAATACAACAACACTGGACAGGGACCATTTCAGTGTGGAGAGGATAGGAAGCCCTCAGGCACAGTCTATCTGTAAATAGTTCCTTACCCAATGGTCTCAATTTATTTTCCACCTCTCATAGCCACTCTCCCCACAAGCTAAATCCAGAGGCCTCCACCATGAAGAACAGCTCCTTCCTCAACTGAAAATGTTCTCATGTGCTTGCTCTGAATGGTAGCTCTCTCCTCTGTGATTCACCTATCAATATGGTTCTCTACACCTTCTGTCTTCCAAAAGTTTACCCAAACCTTTGATATGCTGTTGTCACTCCCTCCTTAATTTTCAGCATTTTTTTATGAGTTCTCATTCTCTCTTTTTGCTGTCTTGAATAGAAATTCCACCAATGGATGTCACTAATACTGTTTTTTTTTTTTTTAGCTCAGGAGACATTGTAGCACATCGTGAAAATAGTTTTCTGTTTTGTTTCAGTACCCAGTAAACTGCCCAACTACATCATTTCTTCCCAAAGCCTTACACTATTTCTAAACCTATCTCAGAAATCTGATGAAAAATTATAGACTGGGGTATCAAGAATGGGGCAAATCTTAAGGCATGATGAGACTTGATAACTGGGTAAAGCTTAGCTGTGGAGTGAGTCTCTCTGATTATTATTGGCTAAAAAACAAAACAAAACAAAAAAAGAAACAAAAAACCTAATGATTTGTTTAGAGAGACAATTAAATATGTGAGACTATCAATTTTTTCATAGCGACAATTAAATATGTGAGACTATCAATTTTTTCATAGCAAACAAATGGGTCCATCAAAAAATTAAGCCCAATGGAATAAACTTTCCATTTTAACAGTATTAATTCCCCACAAAAACCATATCAACAAAGTATTATTTTCTTGACATCAGAAATGAGAAAGCTGAGGGACACCTGGGTGGCTCAATAGGCTAAGCGTCCAACTCTTGATTTTGGCTTTGGAGACCTGAAATCACGACCTGAGTCACCAGAGATCATGCCTCTGGTGGGGTTCTGTGCTGGGCATGGGGCCAGGTTGAGGTTCTCTCTCTCCCTCTGCTCCTTCCCCTGCCTGTGCACACGTGCACTCCTCTCTCTCTCTCTCAAAAGAAGAAGAGAAAAGAAGAAGAAGAAGAAGAAGAAGAAGAAGAAGAAGAAGAAGAAGAAGAAGAAGAAGAAGAAGAAGAAGAAGAAGAAGAAGGAGAAGAAGGAGAAGAAGGAGAAGAAGAAGAAGGAGGAGGAGGAGGAAGAGGAGGAGGAAGAGGAGGAGGAAGAGGAGAAAAAGAAGAAGGAAGCAGAGGAGGAGGAGAAGAAAGCTGAGCCTGAGAAGCTAAATAACTTGCCCAAGTTCACACAGCTAAAAACTGGCTTAGAAAGGGCTTGACTCTGTGCAAGCAGGACTGTCTAATTTTTCCTCTTTCTTACACAGCCCTCTACTACCCAAATGACCACTGCTGAAACACATAGAGGAAGAATAGAAATAAAACATCCAGAACATAGGGGAAAATGGAAGTCAGTGTGTGGTGGAGGAAGAGGGGATGGGAGGTTCTGTGGGAGAAAGAGCCCATGAATGATTTTTTTTTTTTATGTTCCAAAAAGAATCTAAAACTCTTGTGACAAAATCTATTAGGGCTAAAGGGTAACACCAAAAAAATAAATAAATAAAAAGCAGCAGAAGTGCCAAAAAACACCCAGCACAGAAAATGTCCTCTTGCCAGCAAAATAAAATTGACAACAACATATAAGGAGTGAGAATATTTATTTTATAAGCATGAAAGCAGGTCCAGCATTTCAATAAATCTATTGCAATCACTTAAGGATGTATCTAAGGAAGACACATCCTGTAGAATCCAGCTTTTTGGTTCTATTAATCCAAAGAGCTAAATATTGAGTTGTCTAACATTTGCAACATAATCATATCAAGCATCATGAAGAAAGAAGAACCAGGGAATCAGCCTTGCAGGAATTTACTAGCTAAGGAAGAATTTAGGAAAATCAGAATTTTAAAAAATATCAGAGCATACATTAATGATAAGCAATATATAAACACACATAGTACTGTGTGGTGATCAAGAAAAGTGCTGGATTGATTATTAGGGCTACTCTTGGTCATTAGCTCACACTCTTCCCTTCCCACATGAAACCTAGAGTACTAAGTTATTGTGGTTTATTTGATTAATTTTTTAAATATAGTATCTATAAGATTAATCATACTTTTCAATTCATCATACTTTCATCATCAATGTGTTAATTTTGTTGTTTTACTTAATTTCATCCTTATTTATTACATTTTCCCTTTTATCATTCTTCGCACTTTTCCAACATTACAACTAAGCAAGTGGTTATTTAGACATATTGTATCCTTGCAAATTGAAGAGTGTCTTACACATGTTTTTATTTGCATAAACAATATTGTTACATATCATGTTTCTTGCTATTTTCATTCACTACTATTTTTGAGATCATGACATGTCATCCAATGTGAATCTAGCTCATTGTTGCTGACTACATTGCTCCATATGCATATTCCTAATTTCACTTGGCCATTCCCTCAGGTTGCCCACAATTTCCGGCTAGTACAAGCAGTGATGCTGTGAAAATCCTCCACCATTTCCTGTGATTGTCATGAGCTAGGCCATATGGTCCAGGCATACTTATTTCACTAAGTACTCTCAGCTTCTCTCCAGCGCTGTAGCATTTTACATTCCTACTAGCTGCTCATGTAGATTCTTTTTCCCCAACCCTCATATATCCTTACCTGCCTTGTAACCTCTGCTAATTTGGTGATTTTTATGATAGTATTTTATTGTTGCTTTAATGTTTATTTCTGTAGTTCAGTGGGTTTGAGAATCAATTTACATACCCACTTATGTGAATTGTCCTTTCAAATACTATACTCATTTTTATAGATGTTACTTCTTTCTACAAAAGAACATGTGTTTTAAATATATTTTAAATATTGAACAGTTCTCATTGTTGTAATTTCTATATGCTAAAATTTCCTGTGTCTTACTGAACATTAAACTTTTATTTTGATCATAATCAAATTCCTTAGTTTCTGCTTTTGTTATTTTGTTTCTTTGTTGTTGTTCTCATATTTCTCCCTGCACTTTTATGGATTTTTTTTTAAAGATTTTATTTATTTATTTGAGAAAGAGAGAGAACGCATGCGAATGGGGGGAGGGGCAGAGGGAGAGAATCTCAAGCAGACTCTGCCTGAGTGTAAAGCCCCACACAAGAGAGGTTCTATCTCATGACCCTGAGATCATGACTTGAGCCAAAACCAAGACTTAGACGCTTAACCATCTGAGACACTCAGGTGCCCTGTACTTCTATGGCTTTTTTAAATAGATATCTTTCCCTAGCTCAAGATGGAAGAACACAACATTCTCCAACATTCTCTTTCCCCATTCTTCTTTTTCTCCTTCTTTTTAATACCCAGACTTGTCAAATATATTTTTGCCAAATAAGGGCAATTAAAAATTCAACTTCATCATTGACTGTCACCATTACATAAAATAAATGGATATTTTAACACCAAATTACATGGAGATAATTTCACAATAATGAATAGTCACTTACAATTGAATAAACTTAGCACCTTGAAAAACTTTCTACCTATCTCCTTTTTCTTTCTTTTCCCACAGCACACTAGTTCATGGAACAATAGGTGGGACCCAGTGGATTAGACAGAGGTGTGGGTGAGGGGATGAACATCCTGAAAATAAATGGAAATCTAACAGCTTTGGGTTAAGCACATCTCTGGTGCCCTGTACTTTCAGGGTTGGCTCAGAGGGAGGCTCAGGCAGCACTGATGTGCTTTCTGACATTACAAATTAGATTTGTCTCTGCTAGAATTTCATATAAATGGAATCATACTCTATACACTCTACAGTGGTCTGGCTTTTTCTGCAGAGGATATTGTTAGAAGTCATCCATGTTGTTGTGTGTACGCACAGTTTGTTACTTTTATTGCTGAATAATATACCACTGAATGAATATACCACAGTGATTATCAATTCACCTGTTGAAGGACATTTGGCCTTCTTCCACTTTTGGAACTATTATAAATAAAGCTGCATGAGCATTGTAAATAAGACTTTGTGTGGGCTTTTGTTTTCATTTCTCTTGAGTAAACACCTAGAAAATAGATTTTCTGTGTTACATGGTAAGGGTGTGTTTCACTTTTTAAGAATCTGCCAGTTTCCGGGGCACCTGGGTGGCCCAGCTGGGTAAGCTTCCAACTCCTGATTTCAGCTCAGGTCATGATCTCAGTTCATGGGATTGAGCCCCACATCCAGCTCTGTGCTCAGCACAGAGTCTTCTTGTCCCTCTCCCTCTGCTCCTCCCCCCATGCTCACTCTCTCTGTCTCTCTCTTTCTCTCAAGTAAATAAATAAAATC
The DNA here is from genome assembly GCF_002201575.2 of Neomonachus schauinslandi. Taxonomy (NCBI): domain Eukaryota; kingdom Metazoa; phylum Chordata; class Mammalia; order Carnivora; family Phocidae; genus Neomonachus; species Neomonachus schauinslandi. Next base: position 103,289,201 of record NC_058405.1, read on the forward strand.
CTAAAAAAAAAAATAATCTGCCAGTTTCCAAAGTGGTAGTATCACTTTATATTCTAACTGGTAATGCATCAACGTTCCAGCTGTTAGATATTTTTAACAGCACTTGATACTGTATTTTTAACTTTAGTCATTCTAATGGGTGTGCAATGTACTACACTGTGGTTTTAACTTGTATTTTCCTAAGGACCAATTGTGTGGAACACATATTCATATGAATATTGGCTATTTGTGTGTCTTTTGAAAAGTATTTGTTCAGATCTTTTAACAATGTTTTAAATTGAGTTGTCTTATTATTGAGTTTTCAGAGTTCTTTATATTCTGGTTATAAGGCTTTCTGAGATAGATACCATAGAGAATATTTTCCTCAGTCTGTGGCCTGATTTTTCGATTTCTTAATTGTGTCTGTGGAAGAAGAGGCCTTTTTAATTTCAATGAAGTCTAATTTATCAATTTTTTTCTTTTATAGCTAAAGTTTTTTGTTTTCTAGCTAAGAAATCTTTGCCTAAGCTGAGGACTTTAATGCCTTTCTCCTGTTTTCTAGAAATTTTAGTGCTTTAACTTTTATATTTAGATATATGATCCATTTTAAGTTACTTCTTGTTTGTAGCAGGAGGTAAAAATCAAAGTTCATTTTTTTCTATGTCATATCTAGATTTTTTTAAGACAACTTTTTGAAAAGGTTTTTTCTTCCCATTGAATAAATATGGTACTTTTATTGAAAGTCAACAGACCATCTATTTCATTTATTTCTGGACTTTCAATTACATTTTTTTGATCTCTGTGTTTATCCTTACACCAATACCACATTACTTTGATTACTATAGCTTTATAATAAATCTTGAAAGCAGATGGTATGAGTCCTCCAGGTTTACTCTTTTTTTCCCCCTCAAAACTGTTGCATATTAAAGCTTCTTTGAATTTAATATAAATTTTACAAACTGCTTGTTAATTTCAACGATAAAATTTCAACTGCAGGGTTTTTGATCCAGATTATGTGGAATATAGAAATCTTTGGGTGGAAATTAAGATTTCTCCATTTATTTAGATACTTCTAAATTTCTTTCAGCAGGATTTTGAGGTTTTAAAGATATAAATCTTCACATATTCTGTTGAATATATCTATCTACAAAGTATTTCTTATTTTAGGATGCCATTGCAAGTGGTATTTATTTTCATTTCAATTTCAATCATTCACTGTTAGTATTTAGAAATACAATTTATGGGGCACCTGGGTGGCTCAGTTAGTTAATTGTCTGACTCTTGATCTCAGGGTTGTGAATTCAAACCCCGTGTTGGGCTCCATCCTGGGTGTGGAGCCTACTTTAAAAACAAACAAAGCAAAAAATAGAACTACAATTAATTTTTTTTATTTTTTGCAGGGGGGGACCTTTTTCATCCATTTTATGGATCATTTATCTTAGGATTTCTTTTCTAACATAAGCCTTTAATGTTATGAATTTCTTTCTGATTCTTGTTTACCTGCATCTCATATGTTTTGGTATGTTTTTGTTTCATTTTTATTCATTTAAAAGTAGCTTCTCTTTTTCCTTTTATTTTTGACCCATGGATTAATTAGAGAACACTATTTACTTTCCAAAGTTTGTGGATTTTCAAATTATCTTTCTTTTATACATTTTTTTTCTATTATACATTTCTATTATATTTCTATTATACATTTTTCTATTATATTTTTTTAAATTCCATTTTTGTCAGTTAACTGCATTACATTCAGTTTGTGAATAGTTTTCTACTTCATGTAGAAATTTTTTATGTTCTTTACGAAATTAAAATTGTTTTCCTCTTAAAAGTCTTGTGTCTTTTTTGTTGAATTAATCCTAGATAGTCATGATTCTTGTTATGCTTGGAAATATTTTATTATCCATTATTTTTAATTGTTGGTTAGTGATTTTGATTTTGTAAGGTAATCTTGGGTCCAACAATTTGCCGAACTATCTTAATAGTTATACTGATTTGTGTCTGACTTTGATTTTGTTATATGTCATAGACAGGGAATATTAGTACCATATGGTACAGATATAATTGCCAGGGCCTCTTAAAAGTAGAGAAATAGAACACACACATTTCTGTGAACTCTCAATATTCCATAGTTTAGACAGTGCCAAGTTGGATTGAATGTGCCAGGCCACATTTCCAAAAGAAAGGGATCCCACTCCTGTAATACTCTACATATGTATAGAACAGGGCACAGGGAACAGTTATAATACTATATTTAAAGGAAAGTTTTAATAGAGACAGTAGTGTTTTTAGAAAAAGAGTATCTCTGAAACTCAAACTGGATCAGCCTGTTTCTCCACTAAGCTAATTCCAATGTGCTTGTCTATCAGGTGTAACCCCCCAAAAAGGAGAGAACATTAGTATACAGAGACATCCAGATTCAAACCTCCTTAGTTTGCCAGATAATCTGGAAATAATAATAAGCAATTTGGATTCCTTTTTTTCTATTTTTTCATATTTCTTGTTTATTTTTATTAGTTCCAAAAGTATTATAAGGAACATGGTGGTGCTCTCTTATATACTTAGTGTTTTTCATACACTTAAAGGAAATGTATATAAACACCCCACAATATGCACTTGCTCTACCTTTTTTGGTAGATAACCTTTATTAAGTTAAGGAAGTTCCCTCTTATTCCTACCTTACTAATATGTTTTCCAGGGCATTTATTGAAATAATTATGGGACTCTTTTTCCAAAGGACCATAAATGTGGTGAATTATTGCATACTGTGTCAAACACCCTTTAGTTTCCAGTACAAACCCTACTTGACCATGGCATAATTTAAATAAATATATGCATACATAAGAAGTAAATAAATAAAGTTTTAGGTTTGCTTAGTTAAGCACTTTTAAGGATTTGTATGCCTTTGGTTATATTTTAAATGAGCCTATAATTTTGTATAATTTAACTATCTTTTTCTAATTTAAAAATCAGGGTATTGAAGGCATAAAGAAATAAGAGTATTGTCTCATAGCTATTTAAAAACAAGTAGACCTATGTAAAAATAATCTACCATAGAAATTATCTGACAAGAAATAGACCCAAAAGTAAGACAGTGAAAAATAAACAGGTTGGTTTAATACCAACTCTTATCACGACAACTCTTATCATAACAAGAACAGAAAATCTAGCTCTTACATAGGTTCAATTTAAATATTCAAATTTACAAATGTTTTCCCCCTTCCCCACTTCTATTATGCCACTGTTAAGGGGCATGTACAGAAAATACCTCAGAGGTTGACATATAATAAATATTTCATCAGTGTTATTTCACATTGAATCTCAAAGCAGTCATTTGTTTTGAGAGTTAAGGGAAAGTTTTTTGTTGTTTTTTTTAAGTCAGGTATAACTAAGGGTGGCTCAATTTGGGGGAGTTAAGGGTGGAGAGGAAAGACCGTGGAAAGTCATTTTTAGATGTATAACACAAAGGTATGGGTGTTGGTTATAGAGGTGAATTTTAACAAGGGAAGTTTTGGGTTTTTGTTTTTTTTTTTTAATTTGCATGTTCTATGGTTAACTATCCAAGAGTGTAACAAGTTATTCTAGCTTTTCCCAGTACTAATTATATTGGTTTTAAGAAGTCTTCATGGTCACAAGATGGCATTTTCCCTTCCATTGTGAACCAAGAGGGATAGACAATACCACCCAGACAGTGACTTCTGATTTCTTTAACTTGGACAGAATCCCCACTGTCTCACTGAGTTTCTCGTACTGTATGTCTTGCCAAGTGTGAAACCATAATATATAGTTTGTGAATAATCGAAGGCTACACATCATTTCTCATGATTAAAGTCCATTATGGCTACTGAAACTGACATGTTTTTTAGCCTTTCTGGTTAAGTGAAAATTACAATGGCAAACTAATTCACCATTTACTAGCTTTGTGCAGTATTAAAATGGTAGAAGCAAAACACTAGCACATTGTGCTTGGCTTTTAAAGAGGCTTTAACACCGTACAGTAAATGGAAGTGTGCACAGTGTATTGTAAATGCCAACTCTTTGCAAATGTACAATACTTAAATATGCTCCATTAATATTCTGAGGTATTAAAAGTACAAAACTAAGCAGGCATTTATAGCAATACTCTGAAATCTCCAATAATTGTTTTGACCGTTACTTTTGCTCTTTAGTGCAACTTTTCTGCTTTGTAATAATTGTATTGCTTTGTATTTCATGTGTTTTACACTCATGACTTCAGATTTAAGTACTTGTACCGCAAGTATTGCAATCACTTTCTCTTCTTGTACATGCAATGTAACAACATACAGTTTTGGTGCTTAACGATATTCCTTTTTTTCTTTAATAAAGGATATTTATTGAGTTAAAAAATAAATAAATAAATAAATAAATTATAATAATGATGGTGATAAAAGACTTCTACACTCTTGTTGGAAAACCAAGTGGTATAAAACATATCACAAAGAAAAGCCTGCACAGGCACAAAGAAGAGAGCCTAGGCCTCCAAACGTAACCCTATTTTATACTGACCTGTTAATGGAAAGACCTGGAAGTCTTGGCCTAATAATGTTCCTGTCGTTGGCACATCCCAAAGTAGGTTCGTAGCAACTTGGTAGAGTAAAAAGACGGAATGATGAAAACAGGGTACTTTTAAATTTTATATAAAATGTAAATGATAATATGTATTTTAGAACATGTTAAGTACCATACTGCATGATTGTTGGTCCTTATCAGAGTCAGTGAAGAAAAAATCTGTATAGTGCCATAGTTGCAAAGTGTTGCCTTAGCTGTTCAATTAACTAATTGGCTTCACTATATGGAAAGAAACATGGCCTGAGAAGAAGTGTGATGGACGAAGTCCAGACAACCTGAAGCTTAGGCTGTTCTCTCTACTTTTGTTATTGCTTAGTGGGGCTGGGCCCATCCAAGGCAGCAGTAAGAGGAAGTCAAAATCTAAACCAGTTTCATCTTATGAGTTGTCCAACTTTCCTTTTTTGAACTTTAGATCAATTTATTTATGATAGGGAGTTTCTGTGCCTTGAAAAATTTGATAGCACTCACTTTTAAACTGCTAATTCATTGTTTTTTGAGGGAGAAGAAGGGGAATGAAGAAGCAGGTTTCTTACCAACCTTTTTTTAATTTTCTTTAGTAGTCTTTAGAATATTCAAGCATTATACTTCTTTTCATGCAAGTTTTGTGTTTCTATATATTTATTTATCTCATCAAGATTTTCAAATCCTTTGGGGTAGTTATTATAGCCTCATGATTTTTATCCTTTGTTATGCACCAGTAATTCCACTTTTCATACATTTTATATTATTTTTATCTTCTGTCCTTTTCTCTTGATCAGGATTACCAGAAATTTATATGCCTTATTACATTCAAAGAATTAAGTTTTTGTTTTATTAAGCATCTCTATGGGGGTTTTGTTGTTCTATACTTTTTTTTAAATTTATGCCTTTGTAATTATTCTTTCTGTCCTTATATGCGACTTTATGCTGATGAATTTTTTCCAGCTTCCTAATTTAAATGTTAATCTCATTTGTTTTCTCTTTCTGTTTCATGATATAATTAAATCTATACATTTTTCTTTAAGTAAAGCTGTAAATTCATCCTGCAAATATTGTCCTACAATCAAGCAGTATGTATGTTAGCTCTAAGAATTGCAAAGTTTCTCTTACTATTTCTTAACAAAAGTCATTTATTAAAATGTTTTTTTTAGTATTCAGGCATACAGGATCATTTGAGCTTTCCTTTGTTACTTATTTCTAATTTTATTACATTGTGATCTGAGCCTACATGGTCTTGATGAATTAGGTTATACAGAGATTTTCCTCTATGGCCAGTACATGGTCCATTTTCTTATTTGCTCTTTCCATATCTTCTATTTGAGTCTATAAGCTTCTATGTATCTGTTTAAGCTCAATAGTCTTGTTGCATATTTTTGGTCTGCTTGATTTATCACTTTCTGACATTTGTCTATTAAAATCTCTGATTACAATTGTTAAATTATCTACCTATCTTCACAGAGCTACTAGTTATTATTTTGAATATATAGTATTTGTTGTGCAAATGTTCATAACTATTATGCCTAGTATTCTTATTATCAGTGCCCTTGTTGTCTTTTATTTATTCATTTATTTGCCTTAAATTCTATTTATCTGGTATTAAAACTATTAATCTGACTGTTTCAAGGAGGAGGTTGAATTCACCTACTATATATTAAACCATTTTTTTCATTTTCCCCTCCCTATATCCCAGTGTTTTAAACATCTTTTTTAGACAAACATTGCTCTTTTTAATCACATCGAGATAAATTTTTTAATCTGAGTTAATCTTGGGTTAATAAACATTATAAATACTACTATGTAAGGACTTGTTTCTGCATTTCATTTTGTATTTACTTCTTATCCTACTTTATTCTTCCCTCATTTTAACTCCCTCCCCCACCCCAAGCTTTTTCCTTCCCCCTCCCACCATTCATCTCTTCAGGTTAGTATCTTTCAAAAATTTTATTTATGGATTGTTCTTTGTTTATTTTTGTTATAGCCTTTGCTTACTTATACAATAAACCTTCCCAAATTACATGTTTCTACTTTCTGGGTTCATTTATTTTCTGGCTGGATTACCATCTCAATTTGAAATGTTCTGGGTCAAAGTATCAGAAAACCAATTAATAATAACTTAATTAAGTTTACTTTCCTGACATAAAAAGAAATCTTGAAGTAAGTGGCTGTTGGCAATAGCTCACCAGTTCAACAATATCAGTATCAGCATCTCTGTAATTTTCTTATCCCTTCCCTCTTAGTTGCAAGGTGGCTCCCATACCTCTTAGCATCACTTCCATGTTCAAGGCAAAAACAAGAGGGAAAGGATAGTATTGGTGATGACTATAGCTAAATATTTGTGTCTATTCACTCCAAATTCATACATTGAAACTTAATGCCCAAGGTGATGATATTATGAGGTAGGGTCTTTGGGAGGTGCTTAGGTCAGGAGGGTTCAGCTCTCATGAATGGGATTAGTGCTCCTATAAAGAGATCCCTCCCCTATCCCCTTCTGCCATATAAGGCCATCTATTAACCAGGTGTCTCTCACCAGACACTAAATCTGCCAATGCCATGATCCTACACTTTCTGGACTCCAGAAGTATAAGAACTAAATGTTTATAAGCCACCCAGTCTATAAAATTTTGTTATAGCAAACTAAATGGACTAAGACTGTGACTTCTGTCCCTTTTATAAGTCACAACTCTCCCAGACACCTCACAGCAGGCTTCTGCTTACATCTCATTGGCTAGAACTCCTTTGTATGGCTACTCCAGCTGTAAGAGAGGTTGGTGAAGTGAATATTTTGTTTTGTCAAATCTTGTTTTCTTCTCATAGTTGTACACTCTTGTTTTCCCCGAGAGTTTATAGACATTGGGATACGAGCTAGTTTTGCTTTACACAATTAGGAAAGCAAAGTCTAGGCTACAGTTTTTGTTCTTCCAGGTGGATTTATGGTGTCAGGTGGTCCAGGATACTCTGTGGCACCATGATACCTCTGGCCTTTTCGTGCCCTTACAGAGTGGTGGGCTGACAATGATGTCTCTGAAATAATATGGAGAAGATAAGAGGGCATAACTAGAAAGGTCTCTCACCCCCAATCTATTTCTTATCTGTGATGTATGCCTTTATCCCATTCTAAAATTAAGCATTTTGCCCACATCAGGATGGTAGTGGGTTGAATAGTGTCTTCCAAAAACCCGTGTCCTCACAGAACGTTGGAATGGGAACTTATTAGGAACTAGGGTCATTGTAGACATAATTAGTGAATTAATATGAGGTCATACTAGATTAGGGTAGGCCCTAAATCCAGTAACTGGTGTCCTTATAAAAAGAGGAGAAGACACAGGCACACAGAGTCACAAGGAAACCCAAGGAAAGTCATGTAAGAAGATGGAAGCAGAGATTGGAGTGATGCAGCTAAAAACCAAGGAATGGCAAGGATTGCTGGGACCATCAAGCTAGAAGGAAGAAAGAAAGAAGTCTTTCTTTGGGCCGCTGGTGGAAGCATAGCCCTTCCAACACCTCAGTCTTGGATTTCTGGCTCCCAGAACAGCAAGAGAATAAATTCCTTTTGTTTTAAGCTGCTGAGTATGTGGGAATTTGTTATGTCAGCCCTAGGAAATTAATACAAGGACCCAACCACTTTTTTTTCATGTTAAGGTCTAATATTCTTCAATTTACCTAAAGATACTTTTTTAGTATCCCCAGAGGTGCATTTGAAGGACAGACCAGAAATTTCTATGACTGAACATATTATCTTCCCCCTAGTATCAGTTAACTGCAAGATACTGAAACCTCACCCTAGTTACTTAGTTCTCTTGTGTAACATGAAGTGTTGTGGGTGGTTCCGGTTTCACCATGTCACTAACAACACAAATCTCTTCTACTCATTCTGTACTGTAATTCTTAGCATGTGGCTTTTGTCATCATGCCTACAGAATGTCTGCTCTACCTCTAGGCAATTTCTGAATTCCACATAGTAAGAGGTGGGAAGTACAATATACAAAAAATATATGAGGTGAATTCATTGCTGTGGAAAATAATTGCTTTCTTAGACTTTCCAACTAGTACATTTCCACTTGTAGCACATTGGCCAAAAATGTGCCACATGGCCATGCCTAGCTACAAGTGAATCTATGGAGTTATGTATTATTAACTTGAATATTTACTTCTAGTAAAACAGAAAGGGAGGACAGATATTGAAGAGGCAACTATCATCGTTTACCACAGATGGAAAATTTGACAAAATTTCATTTTGGTGACAAGCCTTTCCTAGCCAGGAGAGTTAATTTGCAAAAACAATGCAGATATGCGTACCAAATATCTAGGAACTCCCTATACAACAAGCCATCACCTGGTCCCCTTAATGGGGTGTACAGGGAAGGGCAAGGGCACTAAAGTGTGACTGTCCTGCCTCCAATCCTGACTTCTCTCAACTCATGATAATAGTCTCTATTCTCACCCTTATTTTTTTTATCTATAAAAATGGTGACTAAGCAGTCTCCTGATATTATGAAATTGAAATATTATATTTGTATAAGCATCTGCTACATACAAGGAAATTAATACTACTTTCTATTCTTCCATCCAATCAAAATCCTACCCAAATTAAATATTAACTCTTCACTGAAGCCTTCCCCTTTCATTCCAGTCTCCCCTTTCATTCTTCTGATTGAGAAATCTTGGATATTTCAGAACTCATTTCTATCAAATCAAAGTATGTTATACTTGAAAAGATCTTAGAAATCTGGTAGGCTTCACTTATTTTAGTAACATGCATTGTCACTGACCAAGTCAAAAGCATTGTAGAAATGGAATCCACATATTAACTCAGTCTACCACAATATACGTAATTCAATACTGAATCACATTCTCTCCCTTCTAAAGACTGCTGCTGCTTCTCATTTGTATTGCCTCCACAGCCAGGGTATAATATAAATTCACCAGGTCACTTATGCATCAATTAGTTATTGATCATGTATATAAATCAGGCACTATTGTGGATTCCGGATATACAAAGATGAAAAAGAAACAGAGCAGCTATCAAGTTTTATGCATATCCAATTATAGCACTAATTATATCCTGAGCATGTAATTACTAAATAAATACTTATTTGATTGATTGACCTTTGAAACAATTATATTGGCAATAACTAAATAAGCAATGATTTATAATTTGGATTTCAAAGTGGAAAAACAGCCAGTCCCTTCCTCCAATATCTAGTGCTTTTGTCCCTGGATCAAACTACTTTTCTTCTTCCTTCAGGATAAGTTTTCTCCCGGGAGGTATCTTTGAGATTTAAGCAAATAACAATTTAAGTAATTAAGCAAATGCTTCTCAACCTATTTGCAAAATCCTTGATGAATAAGAAAAACAGAAAAAAGCACCTTAAAAGGCAAGAATATGGAGGCACAGTTGCTTAAGCATCCAACTCTTGGTTTCAGCTCAAATCATGATCTCAGGGTCATGAGATCGAGCCACACTTCAAGCCCCATGTTGGGCTGAGCATGGATTCTGTTTGAGATTCTCTATCTCCCTCTCCCTCTGCCCCTCCTGTTTGTTCTCTCTCTCCTCTCCCCAAAATAAATAAATAAGTCTTTTTTTAAAAGGCAAGAATATGTGAAGGGGTTCTATACCTCATACTGAAAAAGAAATGTGCTGAAAATGATCAATATTGCTGACTAAAAATTATTATAACCAAAAATACTCTTAGACAAACTAATTTTAATTGTATTTGTTTTAGAAAAATTAATTTTGGTTTAATGAATCTCCGGCAAGTTGACCTGACAGAGGCAGTAGGAAGATTTTTTGTTGTAAATTTCTCACTGAACTCCTGATACTTGGAAAATTGAAGTAGCAGGAAAATCTGATACTGTGTTCAGCAAAAGTGAAGAGTGCCTGGTAAGGAAACTGTGTACTTTCTAAGATCAAGGTAATCTGATCCTCTTGCCCCCTTTCTCATGCACTTGAAAGCAGAACAATCTGCTGAATCCTAAGCACCCTAAAGCCAACTGTTTTGTTTTGTTTTATTTTTTTTAATCTGGAAGAAAGGAAATAGAGACGGTAGTGTTGCAGAAAGATCCTAGGATTGAAAACATATAGGCACCAATGTATATCTATTGTGAGGTATAGTTCAGAAGCTGATTTCTGGTTCTATCATCTAAGACTTAATGTCTTTTCCTATAAAATGTGGTGTATGGCTCATCATAGAAGCTCAATAACTGAGAGCTACTACTGCTATCATTACCATCATCATCATTATCATCACTATTACCACCCACCACCAACCAAGAAAATGGAAGAGTATAAAGTAGAGCTATCAGAATAGTGGCTACTTGATTGAAAATTATCTTGCGCAGGTGAAGAGGTGTGCATTATTGTAAGAATATGCCCCTGTTACCTTAGAAGAACTTGATGTAGATAGCTGGTTAGTGTTCAGCTGGATGGTACCCTCCCACCAAATTTTGCCCTTTGCTTATTGAAGGCAGGTGTCAGCTATTCCAGCACCTGAGACAATTCAATACCCTTAATATTTCTCTTTCCCCTTCTTTCTTCTTCTCCCCACTCCTCTTTCCTCACTTCTTACTACATTTCTTCCCTTAGGTTTCTGTCTTCCATTCCTATAGCACAGAGCACAAATGTCAACTGACACACAGCCAAGACTGTAAAACTAGACCCCTTTCTCTAGACTGATAATCATAATGATGATGATGATTGTGTTAGCAAGAGGAATTTATATTTTTGAGTACTTAATATATCCTAGTCACTTTTAAGCACGTTTTAAACATTATTACATTTATTCCTCACAACCACCCTATGAGATGGCTGCTGATAGTTTCTCTTTTAACAAATGGAGAGAATGGGACTCTGAGAAGTTAAGCTGATCAATCAAGATTTTTAAAAATTTATCAGTTATCAAAATCAAAATTCTCTAGATCCAGTGTTCATACACTGTAAGGAATTTTGTACCTCCTTTCCTGGAGCACACAGTATAGCAGCTTTGGAATGTGTTGGCAAGAACCTCTGACATTACAGCATCCCACAGTGGAATACAGCAACCCAGGCATTTCACTATTTTATGAGCAGAATCTTATTTCAATACAGCAGCAACTTGCAGTTGTTCACAGGGAAGACTGGAACAAAGATAGATTGTAATGTTTATTTTGTGTTCATATTATTTACCAGGAGGAACCAGGCTCAGTTGTCCCAAAATAAGATGGTGCTGACAAGTTCTTACACTCAGCATTTAATGAATAAATCCATAGTCTATGTGAATCCCAGTGTCTTGAAAGTGAGGGAAATAAAACCACGGAGGGCCTCATTGACTTCAAAATTATAGGAAGTCCCTGACTATATTACAGGCTATTTATCCAAATAAATTCTCAACCATTCCACAATATGTCAATTCTAAATGCCTGCACACACGCTTCAGTTGTTCCTTGGGGGCCATTTTTCTATATAAAACGTGTTCCTGGAAAATACAGTACGTGACAAGAGAGTTTTGCCAAGGGGAGCACAATGAGGTTTATGGGTGGATAGTTATTCTTTAGGCATCCAGGAGATTCTGAACATAGAATCTGAGCCACTTAAAAAGGATACTCATATAATACATGTATGGCTGACAGTGGAGGCCTGGTAAGGGTAGAATTCCACAATAGCCCTGAGGAAACAGGAAATGAGATGTGACCATCTTTATTGACATAGTATATGAAGCACTTCAGACAAAATGGGTTAGATGGTGATTATGGCTTTGTTAGGAAATGATATTAACTGAACATTTGTGTTTTTATTATTAAAAAAATATTTTTCTTACTAAAAGTTTATGTGGGTTTATTGTATAAGAGAAATAAAAACAAAAAAGAGAAAAATATAAATTGTAACACCACTAATCAGCATAATCATTTTGCCATATGTATTTCCAGATTTTTTTCCTATTTATTTCTTCAATGTTATTTAAATATTGCCTATAAGCCAGTTACAGCTAAAATATATATATATACTTTTTTAAAAAATTGGGGTCATAGGATATATACATTTGAACCTTACTTTTTTCAGTCAACAATGTACTATAAACATCTTTATATGTAAATAAATAATTATATGAATGTAATTTTAATGGTTATGTATCATTAGATTGACCATGCAATAGTTTATTTAGCCAGTACTACTTTTTTTTTTGCCTTTTAGCTATTTTCCAATGTATCCTATTAAAAATATCCTGATGGATATCTTTATAATACTATTTGTTCACATTGCATTGGATAAATAATCAAATGTAAGTTTCATGCATCAAGAGAATGGGTCTAAAACACATCAGGCAGGGTTTTAAGGTTTCAGACTTGTTTCAAATTACCATACAAAAGTATTTGTCCAAGCTGAATAATTCCTAGGAGAAATATGGAAGTGCCTATTTGTTCTCACTCTTAACAATTTTGGGTAACTTAATAAAAATTTTTTTTACAAATTTTATGAAAAGATATCTCATTTGGTTGTATTTTGCCTTTTTTATTACTAATTGGATAAATAGTTTTTATAATATATTTCTTATTTGTACTTGGTTATCTGTCTATTTTCTAATGACTTTTTTCTATTTTCTGAGTAAATTGCTAGTAGTCACTTTTTAGAAAATCTTGAGATGCTTCCATCAGAATAATACTTAAGATAAAGTTTTGCAGCTTCTTTCCTTTCAGAAACTAATACTTGATTGGAGAATAAAAATCACTGCAGAGTTTAAGAAACAAACATGCAAACAAAGCAAAGACTCCTCATACCCAAGTTAATATTGTAAAAGGTCGGGGCATAAATAAGTTGATGCAGAGCTGAAGTGCATTGAGTGATGAGACAGTTCAAGAGCATGGTTTCCCAAGGTTGGGAGAGGGAGAGCCTGAGAACATGGTGAGACTGGTAATAAAGCAATTCGGCTCCTTCATGTGCCAGGCTTGTTAGCACTAAGCAAGCCAAGGAAGCTGTCCAGAACTCCATTTTCTTATTTGTAACGCAAAGGTAAACAAGATCATACTTTTCTCTCAACAATTCTAACTAGCTGTATTTAGATGACTTGACAAAGATGTAGCATTGGAGTTGGAGAAATCAGACTGATAGCAAATGGTGAGTCCATGGCCTCTACACTCAAGTGTCTTTAGCATAGAATAGTATTTCCTAATGTGTGTGTTCCATAGGACAGTTTTTTTCACAAAATGTTAAGGAATGTTATGAAAAACAAAAGTCCTGAGGTCATCTAAGTCTGGGAAATTATAAGTTAGGCAAAGTCAAATACTTCTGCATTGCACAGCTTTTCAGATTCTTTAAGATGTTATGTGCATGTGGAGTCTTTAAGAGGGAGATATAGTTTGCAGCATTTGTCAAACTTATGTGGCCATAGAATCCTTTTTTGAAGCATCTTTCAGGACTAGGATCCAACAGAACATACCTAGAGGAAATAGGCATTTTTTAAAAAGTCATATTGAACAGGATTGGCAAATAGCCTTTTGGCTTATCTAAACTTTCATCTTGATTAAGCAACAGCTAGCCCCACTCATGTAGGCATGTCCCTCCATGGTCCAAGACACATTGTTGATGAACAACTATCTTTAATGGCAATGTTCTATGCTGTGTTGGATAGGGAGCATTATTTTGTGCTGAGATGTTGAGAAGATCCCATAGTTGGGCCACTTTTTCCTCCCTCACAATTCTCTCTTTAGAATTATGTTGAATCTAAAACATCCTCTTTCCAGTGACAAGATAGTAGTTATCGCATCATATTTTTCGATGGTTGAACCTTGAGAATTGGAAAACAGTGTAAATAAAACAAATCCATTCTAATGCATTTATTTGGTACCAATTATTTGTTAGTTATTATGCCTTGCTTTGGAATAACACATGAGCTGCTTGATTTCAGTTCTCATGAGTTTGGAACAGTTTATTTGTGAATGGGAGGAGGGTAGCAAAGAATAAACGGGCAGTTTAGTACAAAATGATAAGAGCTATAATTGAGGTATAAAAAGGCTACAAGAATCCAAAACAAGAACCAGATCAGAGATCCTTAAGAAGGCCTCACAGAGAAAGCAATATGGATGAGTAGGATATTACCAAGTAGACATCAGAGGGAGAGGCATTTCATATAGAAAGATAGAGTGTTCAGCCATATAGAAATGAGAAGGAGCGTAGGACATAGAAAAGAGTTGGGTGTTAGCTGAACACAGTTTTTTGCCAAGGAGATGAGACTATGGAGAAAAGCAGGAGCAGATTATGAAGGACCAAATACGGAAGATAGGGGTTTGGTCTTTCTTCTTTAGGTTATGGGAGAACTGCTGATGAGTTTTAAGTGAATGAGTCACAGAACAGATTTGAAAAGTTTTATTGATAAGATTATAACTTTGCAGTGATATGGGATCTGATTGGAAGTTTGGATGAAGGGCCCCAAGTCACAGGTTGTTTATTGCAAATTTACTTAAGAAATATTTAGGACCTGAGCAAGGCAGTGGCCTGGACTGCAATAAATCATACTCAAAACTAAAACTTCCCTTTAAATTGAATGAACTTTTCCAGCAGGATGATGAAATAAAAGAGCAAAACTCTAATAGAGATATTAATTCTTTAAAATTTCCATTGATCAAAATTCACAAAGTACAATCCTCATTCCACATTAGTTACATGCTCAACCAATTTTATTTAAGTTAATATAGCTGAGATTATCAGGAGATTATCAGTAGTAGTATTTTTAGCAGCCATATTTCGGGGGTATTTTCACAGAGCATAAGGTGCTAATTTGAATCGTATAAAACCATTGACTACTGTGAAGTTCTTCCAGTCAAGAAGTGTCTGGTTCAGGAAACAACCAAGTTAGGAAAGAAGATTAATGTGATGGGAGGAATTTGAGCATTCCTCTAACCCCAGGGTCTAGAACACGCTGAAATCCTGAGAGAACCACAACCTGGGCTTACATCTTACTAGCAAACATGGTTCCTAAGAGGTCTTGGTAGGTAAAAACTATTTCCCCAAAGACATTGGAGCAGATTCACATTCTTTCTGGTCCAGAGGATCAAATGCCTGAATTAGTTGCCTTGGACCTGTTTCCAGAAAAGGCCCACTAGTCATTGCTGGTGCTGGTTTAAAGTTGGCTCAAACTTTCTTCATTGAATTCTCCACCTTCACGTCTGCCTTCTGACCAAACTCTCTGCTTAGAATATGCTTACAGAGAGATTACTTAGATCCTAGATTCTCAGTAAAGTCATTTAAAAAAAGAAAAGAGTCCCAAACAATCTCAGTAATAATAAGCAGTTAATGTAATTTAACTCATTTAGGCATCTCTACAATCTTTGAAGTAGGAACTATTGTTCTCCTCATTTTATTTTTTAATATTTTATTTATTTATTTGAGAGAGACAGAGAGAGAGAGAGAGCACCAGCAGGAAGGAGGGGTGAGAAGCAGACTCTCCGCTGAGCAGGGAGCCTGATGTGAGGCTCAATCCCAGGACCCTGGGATCATGACCTGAGCAGAAGGTACATGCTTAACTGATGCCCGTCTCCTCATTTTACAAATGAGAAAAATGAGGTGCAAAGAAGCTAGTTAGGGCGCCTGGGTGGCTCAGTCGGTTAAGCGACTGCCTTCGGCTCAGGTCATGATCTTGGAGTCCCGGGATCGAGTCCCACATCAGGCTCCCTGCTCGGCGGGGAGTCTGCTTCTCCCTCTCCCCCTCCCCCTGCTTGTGTTCCCTCTCTCGCTATGTCTCTCTCTGTCAAATAAATAAATAAAATCTTTAAAAAAAAAAAAAGAAGCTAGTTAAATTACTCAAGGTAACACATCTAATAAATAGAAAATCTGGGTATGAACCCAGAAGTCTGGCCCCAAGTCTGTGTGCTTAAACACAGTGAGTTTTGCACCCAACATGAAGCAGCAGGCCCATTGCTGTTCTGCCATGGAGAGAAATGTTGGTACATCTCAAATGATCACCATAACTATCAGTTCAAAATATCAGTTTAACTGATAATTTCAAAGCAGGAATCTGCCAAGATGAATTGTAAAATATTATTTCAGAAGTGATCACTTTCAACTTCTCGGAATATTCATGGCCCAGATGGTCTCGGATGCCCAACAAATTATAAAGAGACCTTTCCTGAGAATTCAGAAGACCTTCTCTAGGGCACTGACCTTCAAGAAAGGAAGCAATGCTTATCTTTGTAAGGAGATCTTGAATTCAAATATATATCAGATTTTATTCTAAATACAACAATTGTATAATGTTCTAAGGCATCAGATTATTTCATTGATTTAAGCATAAGACAGCAATTATTTATTGAGAACCTATCCGATGAAAGTCTGTTTGCATTTACATTTCTTTCTCAAGGATGTTGCAGCAATAAAGCCACAAAATCAGAATTCAGAAAAGAGTTATGAATGGGATAAGTATTGGGGGGAAATATCTTTATGGTCAGGGGAAGGAAGAAAGGCATAAATACACACATATGCACTCCTTGGGACTTTTTGGTAAGATAATGATCTGTCACACATAATACCTAAGAAACACACATATGTGGACACATACACTCCTACCAATAAAACAACCAATCTGCCTCTGTTACCCATGAGGGCAACTGAACTCTTCCACTCCAGCTTATTATGGTTAATCTAAAAATAATCTAAAAGATAACCCTAAACATAAAACCTTTCATAACATGTGGGTTCAGGATTTGAATAAGAATTTGATTTTGTGAAAAATAAAAGTACTATGGTTATAAGAATGATGGTATGTGGGATATAAAAGAAGCAAAAAGATTCTTTTGATGAACCATTTCTAGCATACATACACCTTATACTGAAAGAACTATTCGCTCAGAAAGTGGTAATTTCCATTTTAAATACATCTGAGATTTCAACTATTTTTAGTGGTACAAAATTTTTACAACCTTTGACTCAGTACCTCCTACTAAATGCATCCTTTCAAAAGCATGAAATGTTGAAGGTCTGTCTATATTATTCAAACCGGCAATTAGAACCAGATGTTACTGCACTTTTATATTTAGACACTACATTTCAATATCTAAAAAAGAAAGAATGCTCATGAAGGACAGAGAGAATAATTTATAAATGCAATTAAAGCATATTGTTTAGATTCCTTCTCACTAATTTACCTGATTGCAAAGCAAAATTAAATGAATTCATATTTAAATGCAAAATTGGGCCATTGAGTAATGAAATTTTTTAAACTGTGCGTATAAGGGAAAGAAAATACCAGGTATACTATTGTTGTGTCACATACACTTCTTTATCAGTTTTATACCTTTACTATAAAGTCTTCCAACTTCTTTACAAGGCAGTCAAATTCTAGATAGTGTGAGGTCTAAATTTATATTAACTTTAAAGAAAATGTAAGGACTGGTTACAAAAGAGCAACTTGAAACTAACTGCATGCTTTATATAGTAGCAAAGTTATTAATGGGACTCTATAAATACTGCAGATGTCATATGCTTTTCCTGAAGTTTGACATATTCTTCATCTGGAGAAATAATAAAATGGAGATCATATGTTCCTTTCAACACTACTTGAAAAAGCATGTCATACATAAAGAATATAAACATAGGGATAGCTTACAAAATAGAACTCATTCTTAAAGTTTGGCTGACCCAAATTACTGGTGCTTGGAAAGAAACAGAATCGCCGAGCACTCTGTTCCTAAATTATTGAATAATCCAGTAGGTACTTGTTTTAATTCAGTACATTATGACGTTTTCTTGGCAGTGGATTTTCTTCTTAATTGTGGTCTTTATGTGGCTAATATTAAGTGGATTGGTCTTTTCTGAGTGTATGCCAATGGCTGGTAATGCAGGAATAGCCTGCCATAAATGCCAGGGGCAGAGGAGCCTGAGATGGGTTAACAGCCTTATGCTATGACAGATGCACAGGACTGAGAACTAAGAGCAGTGACCATGTGACAAATTATGAACTTGCAAGTGGTGAATGGCCATTGATGCTTGGGGCTCTGTATCAAAGGACACTATCACATCTAGATAAACCACCAGAACACAAAGCTATAATCCTCTTTGGTCTCTAACTGGTTTGCTCATAATTCAAATGGTTAATGAACACTGCAGTGTTCTTTAAAGTCACTTTTCAGGTTGTTACAGTATGTGAACTTAAAGGTAAACAGAAATACTTCACCACTCATTCAAAATTTTAATTAAGCACCCACTTTGTACCAGGCACTATTATATGTGCTAGAACATCTGCATTAATTAGGATTAGTTTCTTCTGTGATCTCAAAAATATGAAAATAATTATAGCTCAAATAATAATAGCTATTATTTATATAGTGCTTTCCACGTGCTAGACACTTCTCAAAGCATTGTATATACACTGTCTCACTTAATCCTTACAGCAACTTCGCGGGTTAAGTGTTACTATTAACCTGTTTTATAAAAAGAGGATACTGAGGCACCATTCATTACTTTAATTTGCTCAATGTCACATAGCCAGTAAGAAATAGAGCCAAGTCCCTATCAAACCGGGTTTCTGATTTCTGAGTCTATGCTCTTTACTATGGTGCTAAATTTCCCTCAACTAAATAAGAATGTCTTCTGTTCCATTTATAATTCCAGGTAAGCAAGCCAGGCCAAGCTGATGTGTGAATACACAATCACCCAGGCCAAAGTTTCCTTTATCTTGTTCTGCTATCTTCTATATACAGCTTCTACATCACAGTGCAAAATGGCTACTCTAGCACCAACCATCCAGTCAGCCAGGAAATGGAAAGAAAGAAAAAAAAAAGGTGGTAAACTCTTCTCTTTTAAGGACTTCTTCCAGCATCTTCACAAGGAACTCTCTATATACTACAGTGGCTGGAACTTTTCCATGTGATCATGATGGAGTCAGGATATATAGCCTTTATTCTAAGTAACCCATGCCCAGCTGTTAGAGACTCTAAATACCAATGGAAAAGGAGACAGCAGCATTCCTTATCAAAGTATTTAAAACAGCCCTGAAACAATTGTTCCTTTCAGAATATTTCTGCTATTGTCCCTAGTGTTTCTTTCTAAGTTAGATTCTTTTTGAATCCAGATGCATGTGGGTCATTGCTAGACCTTGATTCTGTGGCCTCTCCTTCATGCGATGTCTGATAAGTATACAGCACATGTCTCTAATATTGGCAAACTGGAAACCAGCAACACTCCTCAAGCTGCAGATAACCAGTACTTCCCTTCATCCTTCCAGTGAAAAACTATTAAATAAATTTTCATTAGAATACAGTACCTCCATCCAATTAGGAAAAATGGTTTGTTTTTCTGACTATTATTACATATGTATACATTTTTATTTCTGGGATATAGCAAACCAAGATAATAATTGAGCCACTGATTAAGAATTCAGAAAGAATTCAGAATTCATGGTAAAAATATTCACGGTACTATATAACACATAAGGAAAATGTTCTTGGTTTAAAATGTTATGGAGAATTAGGACCCTTCCCCCTCCAAAAATGTAACCTATCCCTACCAGTGGTCTGGAGGGACACTTCATTTCAGATCACACCAGGGAAACATAATTCCTCTTTTTTTTTTTTCTATTTTCTGGAAGTCTCTAACCAACTTCTCCTTGAAGTTAAATGGTTATAAGTAGGAGTTTTTGATCCCACAAAACAGGATGCCAAAGTCCCATAATTCCAAGTCTGAGAGTAAAAATAGTTTAAAGTAATAGTAGGAAGTGATGTTTCCTCTTTTTTTCCAAGAATGTTAAAAAAAGGAGTTGCCCTCAAAGAATCTTGGAAATATGTGAATTAACTTGAAAACAAAACAAAACAACAACAACAAATACTGACTTAAAGACAATACTAACCTTAGGCATATGTATGGAATGGACCAGTTTGGTTTTGGTAGTCCTCACTTTGATGTTCTGAACACTTCCATGTGCCTGCAATCTTCCACCCCCTTATTATCTCATAAAGTTTCTAATGCACTCTTTACAGAAGAAAGCACCAGAAGCCACAAATACCTTATGTCGTAGTTTCATGTATTCACAAAGGCAAGACCTTTGTAAACGCAGTTTCCAAAGGGAAGAATGCAAGTGAATGGCTGTCCCAAAGAAAAATTTTAGAGTTAGAAAACTTACAAATAGAAGGTATTTTGAGTGACTATGTACTCCTAGTATCATCTTCAAATTCATTCATCTTCAAATTACATGAGCCAGATACTCCCAAACTTGGCTTCCATGAGAATCACTTGGAAGCTTTCTAAACAGTGATTCTCTGGCTCCACCTAAGACTTGCCAAATCAAAATCCTTAGCAGTAAAGCCCAGGAATCTGTATTTTTAAGAATTCTCCAGTCTTTTATAATCTATAATCCATCTGGGTGATTTTGCTATAAAGCCAGATTTGGAAACCACTGACATAAGCTAGCAATATCCTTTGGAAAATAAGGCTGCCCTTGCTCATGGAATGAATAGAGTTGATAGAAGATTTGCATGTTCTTTGAATCTACAAAAGAACACAGCACTCAATTTTGTCATATGCAACTCCATGTGTTGTCTGTTAATTAATTATCCAAAGAACAAGAACACTAAAATGAATAGAATTCTTTTGTTCAATACTGTATAATGATAATTGAGGTTCATAATTATAACCTTAAGGTACTGTAAGATAGTCAAGTACCTCTGGGATTATCAAAGAAAATTAAACTCATTTGATATTATTTTATGTAGGTCTAATTGTATTCTAGTTCTTTGGAAGTTGGTATTTTATAGGTACTGTGATGACTTTATTAATCAGAATAATAACAGCACCCAATTCTGCTGAATACATGGGAGCTTGCTGGTTAGGCTAATGCTAAGTGGTTGATATATAGCCTAAAAATATTGACTTTTATGAGAATTTAAGAGACCACAAAGCACAATAGGAAAATGTATAGACTTTGAAATCCACAAACCTGCATGCAAATCCGGAATCACAACTCATCAACTACATAAACTTGAGCAAGCTATGTAACCTCTCTGATTATAATTCCTATTGGCAAAATATGAATGTACACTCTTTTCAGGTGAAATTTCAAAGAGATAATGTTTTCAAAATGCTTTTTACGTAGTCAACATTTAATACATGGTAAATATTACTATTTGCGAGAGACACAAATGAGAAAACCAGAAGCTGCAGGGCACACGACAGAGACCTACAACTAGGGTTATCACAACTAGGGCTATTTAAAAATGCCAACGCCTGGTCCTGGCACCAGAATGTGAAGTAAGAAATCTTGGATGAAGCCCAAGAAACTGAATATTTAACAAGCATTTCAGGTGTTTTGATGGACATTTTCAGCAAACTTCACTTTGAGACTTGTAGCACTTCAGGACTATGATCCCGGTGGCTAGAAGGCTGCACTATTGAAGTTTCTACAATCCTCCTCCTAAACATTCCCCATTTTGAAGAAAGTATTTCTCCCTCACTTCCAGCAATTAAGCACCACTTCATTTCCTATGGTCAGAATACCATGGAAAGTTAGTTTGAAGAGGAGCAGTGTGTCCCTTCCATTTTAAGCCAGTGAGAAATAATGCCCAGCAGATCTGTTTTATTTTGAAACACAATTTGTCTTGTGAATATCTGAAACAGTTCTGAGGGACCAGATAATGAAATCATTTCCTAAAATTCTCAATCCCTCCCTTTTCTTCCACTAAAGTATGTAATTCTTACTTGAAAAAACATGTTAGCATATGAATCTGCATGTATTGCTGACTCCAGATTGAGGAGAAGGGAAGATGGTGTCAAAAAATTAAGGAACCATGAAAGTTTCAAATCTAGTTACAAGGTTTGAAATACAGGGGTAAATGTAAATATCATCTCTAAAGTCTCCGGTCACATTTTCTATCCTATGAAGGGGACAACCAAGACTTGTGGATTAAGAGAAAAGGTCCCCATCTTACAAAACAAGAAAGCAAGGCCCGCTGGTATAAAAGGACCAGGGAAATGTTCAGTTCTTCATGGAAGAAGCACCTGGATAAGAATGAAGCTGTCTGCAGTTCTTCTGCAAGCTTTTCCTTTAGCACCTTGTGTGCAGGGCTCGCTTCCTATATACACAGGGATGTGAAGGGTAATGTGGAGATAATTATGAAGTTTCTAAATGATTAGGAATAATTTTCTACAATAAATATCCAGAACTCTTGGTTTACCCCCTAACCTTCTCCCTACCTCAACCTTCCCAAATTCAGTAAGTCACTTTCCAATTGCTCAGTCCAAAAGCTTCGGTCATCCTTGACTCCTATATTTTTCTTACATCCTATAGCTGATATATCAGCAAATCCTGTAGACTCTGGCTTAGAAACAAAATCAAAATCAGATCATTTCATACTTGTTCAACTGCTGCCACCCTATCTAAGCTGCCATCCTTTCTCACCAGATTATTGCAATAGCTGCCTATGTGGTTGCCCTGCCAGGATCTTCACCTCCCTACAGTTTATCCTCCAAACTGCACAAAAAAATGAAAGGGCTTCCCCTCCTTACTCCACGCTCAGCTTTCAGACATCCCTATGTCTGTGCCTCAGAAAATGTCTCTCTCCGCACTCTTGTCCTTTCCTTTTGCCTATTACTGGGGGCAGAGGCTGGGAGGTTCTCTGCTGTCCTGGTCCAGCCTCAGTCTCAGGTAGGTCCTGTGTCACTAGATCTTGGCAGTAGAGCTTAGTGATAAACCGTCTTCTTGCCTGTGGCAGCTAAACTGCACCCTGTGTCTTAGGTGAGCCTTCTGCAGGGCAGTGTTTTCTGCTCTTGTCCAGAAGTAGGAATCCTCAAATGGCCCTGAGCCAGGAAAGTTTTCTGCCCCTCCCCAGGGACAGGCTCTTCTTTTACCTTCCTCCAATACCAGCAGTGGTTCTTCCCCTGGGCCCTGGGACAACAGGGTTTGCCGCCTTTCTCCCAGGGGCCTCAGGCTTTTGTGCTATAGAAGACAAATGTCTCAGCCAGGATTCAACCTTTTCCTTGGAGACTTTCCATCTTTCTCTAGAGTGTTCCATGGAAAATCATGGAGAAGAGCCTATGACTGAATGACAACATCCCTGTGTCTCCAGCATCTAGGGATCTACTAAGCAATTCCTTAAAATTTTTAGCTGAATTCTTCTTACTATGGCAGCCTAATTCCACCCACATTTTGCCATAGGTAGATCAGTGCTCACCTTCCAGTTTTTGGAGGCATCGGTCTTTTCTTAGATTTCAGACAAACTGGCTGCCCTGTGAATCTTCCAGCTCTGATGGTGTCAGAAAAGGCTAAGATCTTGCAGTCTAGCCAGCATTTTCTTATTGTTAAACTGAGAGATAAGATACTCTTTTTGCCTCATAACTAGATTTTTGCAATAGTCTAATGAATTTCCCTGTCATCTTTCTCTCTCCCATCTTAGTTTATTTTTTCCAATACTTGTTTCATTATATCTCCTCCAAAACATACAAATCTGTCCACTTTCAGGCACAATTCTTCAGTGTCTCACCTCACAAACATTCATTTGATTCCTGATTATCATGCTTCACATCAGGTTCTTTAGATTCATAAATGAATCAAATACTGACCCTTCTGTCATGAAACTACTGAATGCACATTTTGCTCATTTCCTTTCATCTTTGCCCATTCTGTGCCATTCCTCAATGGCCATCCATATCCTATCCATGTCTCTGTAACCTGTCCTTCATACAAACCCTAGTCTGAGCATCACAACCACCATGATATTTTTATCCATTGAAGATATATCTTTTTTCCTTCCTTGTGTTTTAAGGTACTTCATTTGCATCTTCCTATACCCCTAATTAAATTATAAATCTTATGAAAGAAAGGACCACACCATAGCAAAACTTTGTATCATATCATAGTAGTATCTAACATTTTAGGGGCTCAATATATATTTATTAAATGAGATTATGTACCATAGGCATTAAAAACATAGGCTGGTATCAGACAGATCTGAGTTCAAATTCTAACTTTGTTATTATGTGATATGTGGCAAGCTTTGTCACCACAGCATTATTTTCCTGAGTGAACAATGAAGAATATAGGATTGTTGTAAGGATAATTGAGGTGTTGTATATAAAGTCCCTGACATGTAATAAGGATATAATAAATAGGAAACACTAGCATATTAGTCCTAAATTACAGCGTAGTAATCACCCATATGCAGGCTAGATTTACCCTTTCACGAAGGGAAGCTCACCAACGGAGTCTGAACTTAAAACTATAATGGCTTCATTAGTAGTTGATATAAAAAGTATTATTGACCCTTTGTCTTTCCAGTCACAACATGCACACAAATAGCAATACCAATGCAGCATGGCAAAACGTAAAAGTCTCAACCTTTAAGCCCAAGTGAAATGATCACTGTAAAACTGAGTTTAAAATGTTTAAATAATGTTCAAAATTTTCTCAAAAACTCAGATTTGGAAGGAACCAAAAGTAAGCATTTTGATAAGAAGCTTGAAGCAGAAATTCTGAGTGTGTTTAGATGAGGAGAAAGGGTACTTAATTGAAAAAGATGTAGGCTTTATTTTTCCTTTTTTAATATAGACTTTAAAGCACATGACATATCACTAAGATCACCAGTAAACCTAGCAAAGGTCGACACTGATATTCATTGGAATAGACAACATTGATGGCCTTCCTCTCTCTCTTCAAGAATATTCTAAACTAGGGGAGGAAAAATAAATAAATAAAAAAGCCCAGATGGGTTCACTGGTAAATTCTACTAAACATTTAAGGAAGGAATTATATAATTCTGTTCAATCTCTTCCAAAACAGAAAGAGAGAAAATACTTCCTGACTCACTCTATAAGGCCAACATTATCCTAACGCCAAAACCTGAAAAGACATTACGAGATAGGAAACTATAGACCAATACCTTTCATAAACATAGATGCAAAAACCCTCAACAAGATATTAACAGATTGAATCCAACATACATAAAAGTGGAATCAAGTGGAATTTATTCCAGGTACACAAAGCTGGTTCAATGTTTAAAGATCAATTAATATAATTCATCACATCTACAGAATAAGGAAGAAAAAAAATCACATGATCATATCAATAGATGCAGAGAAACCATCTGACAAAATCTAACACCATTCATAATAAAACTTCTCAGCAAACTAGTTATAAAGAGGAACTTCTTCAACTTGATAAAGAACATGTACAAAAAACTAACATCTAACATCATACTTAGTGATGAGAAATTAAATGTTTTCCCACTTTGGTCAGAAACAAGGTAAGGATGTCCCCACAACTCTCCTATTCAACATTGTACTGGAAGTCCCAGCTAATGCAATAATACAAGAAAAGAAAACAAAAGATTGAGAAGGAAGAAATAACGTTGTCTTTGTTTGCAGATGCCATGATTGCCTATGTAGAAAATCCCGAAGAGCAACAACAAAAAAACCTCCAGAAACTAATAAACAATTATAGCAAGCTTACAGAACATAAGGTTAATATACAAAAGTTAATTGCTTTCCTATATACCAGCAATGAATGAATTGGAATTTGAAATTAAAATTATAATACAATTTACATTAATATCAGAAAGAACAAGGGACGCCTGGGTGGCTCAGTC
This sequence comes from Neomonachus schauinslandi, assembly GCF_002201575.2. Lineage (NCBI taxonomy): Eukaryota > Metazoa > Chordata > Mammalia > Carnivora > Phocidae > Neomonachus > Neomonachus schauinslandi. Next base: position 103,315,280 of record NC_058405.1, read on the forward strand.
AGTTAAGCGTCTGCCTTCGGCTCAGGTCATGATCCCAGGGTCCTGGGATCGAGTCCCGCATCGGGCTCCCTGCTCCGCGGGGAGCCTGCTTCTCCCTCTGCCTCTGTCTCTCTCTCTCTCTGTCTCTCATGAATAAATAAATAAAATCTTTAAAAATAAATAAATAAAATAAAATAAAATAAAATATCAGAGAGAACAAGAGAGAGAGAAATATTTAGGTATAAATCTAATCAAATATATACACAAGATCTACATGAGGAAAGCTATAAAACTCTAATGAAATAAATCAAAGAATTAAATAAGTGGAGAGATATTCCATGTTTGTAGAAAGGAAGTTTCAATATTGTTAATATTGTTCAATATTGTTAAGATTTCATTTCTTCTCAAATAGATATATAGATTCAGGGTAACTTCAGTAAAAATCTCAGTCAGTTATTTTGTGGATATCAACAAACTGATTCTAAAGTTTATACTGAGAGACAAAAGACCCAGAATAGCCAACACAATATTGAAGGAAAAGAACAAAGCTAAAGTACTGATACCCAACTTCAAAACTTACTATAAATCTATCAAAGGCAGTGAGGTAGTGGCAAAAGAACAGACAAATAGATTAATGGAACACAACAGAGAGCCCAAAAATTGACCCAAACAAATACAGTCCAATGAGCTTTGACAAAGGAGCAAAAGGAAATTCAATGGAGAAAGGATAGTGTTTTCAACAAATATTGGTGGAACAACTGGACATACCCATAAAAAAAAAGAAAGAACATAGACATAGACCTTACACCCTTCACCCTTCACAAAAATTAACTCAAAATGGATCACAGCCTTAAATGTAAAACACAAAACTATAAAACTCTCAGAAGATTACATAAGAGAAAATCTAGATGACATCAGGTTTAGCAAAGATTTCTTAGATGCAACGCAAAAAGGCTGAATCCATGAAAGAAAAAATTGTTAAGTTGGATTTCATTAAAATTAAAAACTTTTGTTCTGCCTGACATTGTTGAGAAAATGAGAAAATGAGCCTGGCTGGAAGAAATATTTGCAGAAGACATATTTGATAAAGGACTATTATTCAAAATATACAATAAACTCTTAAAACATAACAGTAAGAAAATGAAAAACCTGATTTTAAAATGGGCAAAAACATCTGAATAGACACCTTAATAAAGATGAAGTACAGATGACAAATAAACATGAAAAAATGTTCAACATCATATGTCATTAGGGAAATTCAAATTAAAATAACAGTAACTAAAATTCAAAACACAGATAATATCAAATGCTAGCAAAGATGTGGAGTAACAGATGTCCTTCAGTAGCTGAATGAATAAATAAACTGGTGCATTCAGACAATGAAATATTATTCAGCACTAAGAAGAAATGAGCTATCAAGCCATGAAAAGGCATGGCAGAAACTTAAATGCACATTACTCAGGGAAAGAACCCAATGTGAAAATGCTACATACTGTATGATTCTAACCATATGACATTCTAGAAAAGGCAAAACTATGGATAGAGTAAAAGGTTTATCAGGGATTAGGGGGTAGGGAGGGATGAATATGTGGAACACAGGGTGTTTTTAGGGAAGTGAAACTACTCTGTGTGATACCATAATCATGGATACATGTCATTATACATCTGTCAAAACCCATAGAATGCACACCAAGAATGAATCCCATAGTTTACATTAGGAAGGGATGTTGATGATGGGGAAGATATGGGGGTGATGGGAGAGATGTGGGAACTCTCTCTACTGCCCCCTCATTTTTTTGTGAACCTAAACCCACTCTAAAAATAAAGCTTGTTAATTTTTTTAAAATTAAATCAATTGATCAGTCAAAGAGAAAATGAAAGAACCAAAGAGTGTCCATCAGGAAATTTGTGGTTCCTTCTATAAAATCAAATGGAAAGTTAAAGAGAAAAAGTTGGGAAGAAACCCAGCAGTCAGGAGCATGAGAAGCACCAAACAGGATAGATACAGTGATTTCAGATAAGGCCAAGCAATTAGCACAGGTCATACATGTGGAAAGCTCCATAGCATTGCTGTGTACTACAAGAATGACAGAGAAGATCTCTGACCTCTAGGAAGAAAACCAGAATGGTATTTAAGTAGCAATTTAGAATAAATCTATAGAAATGAGAAGGTATTTATCTGGGCCAAGTATTAGCACTTACTTAAAAATCCCTTTCTAAATATGTGAATATAGGTAATTAGTGGTCAATACATATCTAGTTTTTTAATTGTCATAATTATATGACTTTAATAAAAATACTGTAATTTGCTTTCTCATGAGCATTGAAAGCTTAACTCTCTGTTTATCTCTTGAACATTTGCTAACCGAGGAAGGGTCATTCAAAAGACTCTTAGCAAAATTGCAGGTAGGCACTTTGTTTGAAATGCTCTAACTAATTTCTTGGAGCTAGTCCTAGCATATTTAAATTAAGTGTTCTCTTTTTTTTTAAGATTTTATTTATTTATTTGACAGAGAGAGACACAGCAAGAGAGGGAACACAAGCAGGAGGAGTGGGAGAGGAAGAAGCAGGTTTCCCACTGAGGAGGGAGCCTGATGTGGGGCTTGATCCCAGGACCCCGGGATCATGACCTGAGCCAAAGGCAGACGCTTAACGACTGAGCCACCCAGGTGCCCCTAAATTAAGTGTTCTTTATTCTATCATTTATTCAGTGAAGAAGCATTGAGCACCTAGTTTTCCGAGCTCTGTGACTCACAAGCTATTCTACTGTCTGTCCTGTTATTAGCTGACTCACTCTAGCTTGTCATCATATGGCAGCTCAATTATAAATATATGTTATATATATTAATAATATATATAAATCATAAGATTGGGGGTGGCTAGCTGCAAAAGATTAGACCAGCTATCTGAACAATAACAAACAATCTAACTTGACTCCATCTCCTGCCTCACATGAAGAATAAGATAACAGGTTCTGATGGTGGCAGTTTATAAAGGTGTCAGTTAAATCTAGTCAGATGGTATACGTGTATGTGTGCGCACATGTGTGTGGACATGTGAGTTTTCCTGTATTTTCTACATGAGATGCATAGGCTGGTCCCCAGTGATCAGTGTCACAGGTCTGAGAAGGTTTACACCATAAAATCAGCCTCATCCTGGTAGGATAAGTATGGGTGGTAAAAGCTCCAGAGTGAATTAGGAATCTCAGGCCCAAAGGACTGGCTTAGAGCTCTAATGGGAATGGGACTGTCTTAGAGGAGAGGGAGGATTTAGCAGGGAGAGAACATAGTGTAGAAACAGTGCAGATGGGAAAGAGAATTAAGAGAAAGCACAGTGTCAGGTTTCATCCAAAGTTGTGGGATCACAAAGTACAGTGAAATCTCTCAGGGTAATCAAATAGGAAGCAACAAAATATAAGGACCAACACTGGTAGTATGGTATTACATGTTGAGGGAATGACACTACCTGGGAATCAGAGTAGATTAGGAAAAAATACTGGCAGAAGCCTCACACTGGGTGAAATGTTTGCTGGGAAGTACCTGTGAGACCATCTATGGGGGAGGTCAGAAATTGGTGGAGAGTCTTTAAAGAATCCAGAGGTCTTTGTCGGCTATTTAACATTAACTATGACTTAGAAGAGGTATTAGGGAAGCTTCTCTGAAAGCAAGACTTGGGGAATCCCTTTGCAGGTCAAAGTTTATATTTACGTAAGAGAACAAGCAATCCAAGTATAGGAAAAGCCACCTGTGTCTCACTAACAGGGACCTCTTGCTTTCTGTACCTATGCTTTTGTCTGAAGTCTGAGAGTCAGAACTAAAAGCCCAACTATATAAAAGACAGTAGCTGGACAATTAGCAATATTTGAACAAGGTTCACAGATCAGATAATAATATTGTGTCAAAGTTAATTTTCCAGTTTTGATAACTGCACTACAGTTATGTCAGAGAATGCCCTTGTTCTTAAGAAATACGCACTGGAGTATTTCAGGGTAAAGAAACCTTCAAATGGCTCAGAAAATTTATGTATATATAAATTGATATATAGGCACATATAAGTAAATATGAAGACAAGGGAGGCACAAAAAGAGAGGATGATAAATGGGGCAAGACATTAATGATCAAGGTAATGGGTAAAAGTTATACAGCAGTTCTCTGTATTATTCTTGAAATTTCTCTAAGTTTGAGCTTATTTCAAAACAAAGTTTTGACAACAACAACACAAAAGCTAATGCAAATTGGAGCTAATCATAAATATAGATTCAGGCTGCACTTTTTTTTTTTTTTTAATTTAAGGCTTCTTAAATATTGGGACCCTAGCCATGTGAGAAGGACGGCATGCTTACAGCAAAATACACTCTACCTCCCTGTCAAGCATCTTTAATTTTATGGCAATCATTCTTGGGAGTTAAAACATTTTCCAGGGGCACCTGGGTGGCTCAGTTGGTTGGGTGACTGCCTTCAGCTCAGGTCATGGTCCTGGAGTCCCGGGATCGAGTCCCGCATCGGGCTCCCTGCTCAGCGGGAAGTCTGCTTCTCCCTCTGACCCTCCCCCCTCTCATGCTCTCTCTCTCTCAAATAAATAAATAAAATCTTTAAAAAATTTTTTTCCAGAAATCTCTGTGAAGAAATTAAAATGTCTTAAGAGTTGTGCCTTAATCTCTGCCTATTATCCCTGCAGAAGAAAGCAGAATCTTAAAGATTCTTTCTTTCTGGTTTCTGTTGTACTTACCCAACCAATAGCCTTGCCCCTCTACTTCATGAATGTAGGTTTTAGTGTCATTAGTTATGTAAAATCATATTAAACTTCCTGTGGGAGAAGAAGTACTATTTAATGGGAAAATAATTTCTTTTGATTGATATACCATGCTTTTAGAATAAAGCTCTACAATTTTGTGCTTTTTACAAACACCAGACAATAATACTAATGGCCTGATCTATTATCCACAATCATTTTTTTATGCTAAGTCCACTAAAGATTTGGTATCGAAGACTCAAGTGATAATCATTATGCTGACTTTTTTGGAGTCATGTGTTATGTGTTTTACATTTTAATATATTAAATTTATGAAGCTTTTATCCAATGATAAACTTTCTTAAATCAAAAAATATTACACATGTTTTATAGGTGTTTGGAAAGAGACCAATTTCTGGGAGTCATTTCTGCTCCAAATATTCTAGCCTGAGCCCAGAAAATAAAATCCTCTACCTACTTGGTAATTCCTACTCACTCCCAAAGGTGAGACTGACATCTCATTGGTGGAACTGAAAGGAAATTGAGCACACTAAACTTGAGCCCTTTCTCCTGTCTCTGGATTAACTGGATGAATGCATTTTTCTCTGTTTCTGTTCCAGGGGGGCAACCACACATGGGTCAGGACCAAGACTTACTTTCTAGAAGCAGTTCTTAAGAGCCATCTCATTCTGTTTGGGAACTTGGAAGTATAAAGCAATAGCACTCAGTGAGTGTGTCTGCTGCAGAAAGACCATTCCAGCCTTTCCAATAAGAAAAATTATATTCTATTCTCTATCTTTCTCTTTAGTTTATTCACATAAATTTGCTCAGAACTCAAGAGACTAAGAGAAGAGTGCTATTTATTGGTCCCTAAAATCTTACCAGTCTAGAAAACTAGAGTTTTCTTTCAGATTTGAGGACTTTTTGTGAATGCATATTACACTGAGGTTTAAACAACTTAGATTTCTACCTAGGGATGGATAATTAACAAGGCCCCATTTAAATTTCAAAACAAAGTGGTTATTCACTTATTTCATTGCCTTATGGGTTATGTGTTCATTATAAGCCAGTAGTGACCATTAGGAAATGCAGTTCTTTTCATTTCCTAAGGTTTTTGTCTGAACTTCATAAATTACATAACAAGCTCAGTCAACACCTTCAAAGAGAAGCATCTCTGGGGCACCTGGGTGGCTCAGTCGGTTAAGTGTCCAACTCTTGGTTTCAGCTTGGGTCATGATCTCAGAGTCCTGGGATGGAGACCCGCATTGGGCTCCATGCTCAGTGGGGAGTCTGCTGGAGGATTCTCTTTCTTCCTCTCCCTCTGCTCCTCCCCCCGGCTCTCTCTCTCAAATAAATAAATAAATCTTTAAAGAGAGAGAGAGAGAGAGAAGCATCTCTGATCTTTGACTCTGATGAAGTCAAAAAGCATAGAAACTCGAAAAGGACAGGATAGAGCCTGGCTCTACAGACTGAACAGGAGGTGGAGCAACTGGGATGATAGAAACTTCATCACTGATGTGGGCAGAACCCGGGGAACTGATCCAGCAACCATGACTGCCTGCCTCCAGGAGGCTGGTAGTTACTAGGAAAGTCAGTTCTTTGTTCTTTTGGAATTTCCATTATGATAAAGTGATACTAAAATTGAGAATGATGTCAATCCAGAGGGAACAAAACAAACAAGAAATCACCCAGTCAGATTATGTCTGGTAATAGAATTAGACCTCCAAATCAAACTACAGTGCTTTGTCTTTTAGTTGTAAGAGCCACTAAATATACTATCTTGTTTAAGGAAGTTGGGAGTACATCATAAAGTATAAAGTATATCATTTAGTTTGAAGCAGGAAAATAATATTTAAAACAGAAGAAACTTAATACAGGGAATTGGTTCCCCAGGTGATGAAAGAGCTGAAAGCCAAATGGGATGGTGATGCAACCCGAGGACTGGCAGCGCAGCAGGAGGCCTAGAGGCAGCAGGTTATTGGAGCCCAACCGCCAAGGTTACCTGGAGGAATTTGAAACCATGGAATTGCTTCTCCCCCACCAAACTCTGTATCCAGTGATACTAAGTAAACACGAATGGATTTCAAAGCAAACAAGTCAAGGCCCAGCACAAACAATATCTGTAAATTAGCTAATATCTTATCTCAAAGGGTCAAATGTTTTCCAACCAGAAAATGGGAGTACACAAGAAGTACTTGCTCACTGCTACCATTCTTTTCCTCATTTCTCTCACTCAAATCATAAGAAATAAAGGAAATGAATATTATATTTTTCAAAGCTCTCTGGGTAATTCAGATTATGTTCGTACCACTTCTCTTCCTTTCATCCTCCTTGCTTGGAAGCACTGTTCCACTTCATGTCAAAATTCAAGATTTGAGCAATGGTGTGCTTAAATGCTGATATTCTTAATGATTTTCCCTTCTTCTCTACTTTAAAATTGGGAGGAAAAAAACCTAACAAATGAACAAATCCAAAGAAATGGTTTTCTGTGATAAGGACTCCAAGACCATTGAATCAATATTATTTATTAATGATACTGGAGCTTCATACCAGAGAGTTTATTAAATCGAGAGAAAGCAAAATTTGAAGAAAACACCATGGCTTTATGTAGCACTTCAAACCAAACTCTTTTTAAGATATAAATTGATTTGTATGTTTTAGAAGGGGAAAAAAGGCACTCCCTGACCTCTCAAGTGCATAATTGGACACCTTGGCACCATCTGTAATGATTTGGCCCCAATCCTACTTATAATAGTAAAAAGTAGAGGCAGCAGAACCCAGGTCTGAAACTAGGGAACAATTAGTTCCATCCATTAGTGGAAATTTTATGAGTTCAGTAAATGAGGAGTGTCTGGTTGAGTGCTTAGGAAGAAAAGGGGATTTTGGTATAGTAAAGCTGTAATATACTACTTACTTAGAACCTTCTCAGGAATCTTAAGGTCATCTGCCTTCCAGGCCCAAAGAAATACAACCCTGCAAAAACCTCCCCGGCCATTTACGACCTGCCTCACTAAGCTTTCCCTTAGGGCGTGAAAGACTGACCCTTCTGCTGACTCAGGCAGACAGATGATCCTTAGGCCTTTTCAACATCCGCATATCTAGTCTCATCTGTCCTGCACAGAATATGAGGTTAAGATAATATCCGTGGATGTGCCCAGGCTTCAGTAATCAGATTGAACCCCTATTCTGGGAGGTGGTATTTGGGCAGGTAATTAAGGGGGAATAATAGGGTTCCTGAGATGACCAAGAGAGTCACATCATGAGAATTCAGAAACCTGAAGTCTAGTGTGATGACACATGATCATAGACAGAAGAGAGATTCAGACATTAGTGGCTGTAACAAATCTTTTCAACAACACCTTCCCAGGGTGCCTGGGTGGCTCAGTCCATTAAATGTCAGATTCTTGATTTTGGCTCAGGTTGTGATGACCTCAGGGTCATGAGATCCAGCCCTGGGTAGGGCTTCGCGCTTAGTGGGGAATCTGCTTGAGATTCCTTCTCTCCCTCTCTTTCTGCCCCTCCCCCTGCTCACACTCTAAATAAATAAATAAATAAATAAATAAATAAATAAATAAAATCTTTTTAAAAAACAAAACAAAAACCAACTTCCCCATCAACCTGGAAAGTGTTCCTCGGGTGCCTGATTCTGACATCATTTATACCCTAGGGATATCCAAGATCTCAGAATGCACTGAGGATCACATAGTGGGCAGCTAAAAGTCCTCAAAGATCTTTATCTCTTTCTTATATTGATGCTATCCATCTATTTATTCATTTATTTCTTTGGCATTGCCTTTCCTTCCTTATCAGAATAGGTTTGAACTGCAAATAAACAAAATTAAGAGGTATTTTAAAGTTCTTTCCCCATAGGATATTTTGAAGAGCTATTCTTCATAGTGTATTTGGTGCTTTTTAATAATGATGAAATCATCTTGCCATTTGCAAAGCCATTTATAACCCAATCATTTCTCTTAATCTACTTCATTCCTAATTTGTAAAATAGAATTTTTTAATTTGTTTTTATTGATTAATCTATAATTGATAATCCCACCTTCTTTAAAATTGATTAAATTTGCTTTATAAGGACAGGTATATTTTATTAAAATAATATAATTTAATGTGTTTAAGAAAGAAGAAAGCAAAATAAGGACAAGGCATAAAATGTTGCTGGAGGTAAAGCTAATGCCAAAACCACACACACACACACACACACACACAAACACACACAAGTATACAGTGAGATCAAAATAATTGCATTGCAATAGGTGGTCTAGGAGTTTATCTCTAAGCTAACAGAGAACATAAAAATGCAATCATGGCAGCTGATCCATCAAGCAATTTATAGGGTCCATTAGATAAAAGCAGCTAGTCCTGACATGAAAACTGAAACAAAATCCCCTCATACAATATAATAAAATACTTAGCAATAACAAACATACCAAAAACACAGTTACAATATTTTAGGGCCATTTCTTGTAGTACTCTTAGATATAAGCCAATGTCATCATGATAAACCTCAATTCTACCAAAGAGGTGAAGCTAGTTCACAGTTACAGGGGTTAGCTCTATGCTGGCGTAATTAATAAAGGAATAGGTTTAAGACTATGTGGAAGAATGGATGCTTAAAGTATAATAAATCTTCTTTAAAGGTTAATTCTCTCATTTAGACTTTGACAGCTACAAGGGGCAACGAGTTTCCTCTCTAGCCCCTGGACTTCGTTTGTGTTGTTAGTTTAAAACCAACCCCTATGCCTTAACAGTAGAGGTAGGGTTTTATAAGACAGCATTTTCATAAAAATCTCACCTTACAAGGACACAAACCTAACTGGAATATATCCTGCATCTGCTCAGGGATTAATGAAGGACAGGATCAAAGTTTTCCTTATGCATTTTTTTGGATCAGCATTAATATTCAGACCACTGTATCATCGAGATCCCAAAGTTCTATTGCATTTAAGTTTGCTCCAATAAGTCTGGCCTGAAAAAATGTCAATATGATTATTAATAATTTCATGTATTCATTCATTCAATAAATGTCTATGAGCCGTTGCTATGCTTCAGATCCTCTTCTGGGTGCTGGAGAAATAGTAGGGCACAAAACAGACAAAAATCCTATCCTCAAGGATCTCACCTTCTAATGAATACCTGAATTGGTCACAAACAAATTTCAGTAAAACATTCTTTGAATATTTGGTTTTGAAAAAGTCTATTTCTAAGCATAGCTCTCAAAATAAACTGTTTTAAAAGCTAAACTACGTCTCATTGTCTAACACATAACTCTTCTTAAATTCAATGTCTTTTTTGTGGTCATTTTAGAGACCAGTATTTTTCCTGTCATCTTTTTTTTCTATCTTCTGTGATTAGTTTTTGAAAATTAATGCTAATTTTCTATGTTCTGTACGTCTGGTGTATACATTAAATGCTTATAAATCAACCAAATACTAGCCTCTGTTTAGTGAGAAATTGACATTAATCAAAGATATCAAAGAAGTGAGAAATGGATTACAATTTCATTAAACTTCGATTTTTAAAAAGATCTCTAATTCATAAAATAATACGGGATTATAATGTGCAATAATTTAGAGAGAGTATTTATGCTCAGATTTATAGACTAAATTGCACTAGTGCTTCAAAGAGAGTTGTAATACTCTATTTTGTATTATTTTGTGAAAGCTATATAATAAATTATGTAACTCAAGCATCTTAGAAACTATATATTTTATATGAAATATTTCACATAATTGGTAGTTAATATTAGAAATATGCTATATTAATGCAATGTTTTTTTAGAAAAAAGTGTTTTTAAGTCATGAAAATGGACAAAAATAGGAAGAATCACCGAAGGGATATAAGACAGTCTCCTAAAGCACAAAATGCTATAAATGTGATTTTTAAAAAAATTTTCCACAGCTATTTGTCATAGTAAATATTTAGGTACATTAATTTAAAAGATTGTATATACTTTAAAATATGGCAAAAATTAGGAGCTATTAAATGAATATAAAAACTCTCAAGGGGGTTTTATTTTAGGCAAAGTGATAATTGGATGAATTTATAAGTAGGAAAACTGGCTCTTTTAAGACAGAATTTTTCCAAAGGAAAGAATACATAGCAGGTAAAAAGGAAACAGAGATTCACTAGAACAATTAATAAATTTGAACCCAAATTACATAGTTTAAAATGACAACAAAAAAAGATCTTTAACAAGAGAGATTGGAAGGAAAATAGAAATAGCTAACATGTATTGGTGCACTGAGCCCTTAGTTTCTGTTCTAGTCACTTCATATGTGTTTTGTTGTTGTTGTTTGTTTTGTTTTTAGAAACTGTTTATTTTCCATCAACCTTATTTCCATTTTGTTTGTTTCTATGGAAGAGCACCTGAAGACCACTCAGTGGTTATTCCTACCCATTCAGGGGCCTGAGGAGTGGGAGCTGCAGACCAGTCTTCAGTGGCCGGCTGGGCACTCCAGTCTTCAGTAGGGAACAGCTGAATAGGCATAGAGGACACCTACATACTTTCAGACCAGTCTGTGACTTCAGGTTGAATAGCAGTGAATTCAGGAGCTGGAGTAATCCATTTCACCCTGAAATTCCTCCTTGGTCAGAGCCTTTTCAGCAGCAGCCTGCTCTTCCTTTTCAATTTCTTCAGGATCTCTGTAGAAGTAGAAATCAGGCATGACCTCCCATGGGTGGTGCCACACATGTGCAGAACTTCCCAGGCCAGCATCCACCACATCAGACCCACTGAGTGAGCTTCCTTGTTGTTGCAAGGGATGGCAATGTCCACATAGCACAGAGGACAGTATGTTACACAGCAATGGTAGGCATGTTAACATAGGACACCTCTGTGAGAGGCTGGTGGTCAGCTCTGGGATCAGGAACCACCAGAGTCCCCACTCCAGGAAGGCTGCCTGGATCTGGTTAGTAAAGGTTCCAGGAATAAAGTGGCCAGCAATAGGAGTGGTTCTAGTAGCAGCAGCAAACTTCAGCACAGCTCGCTGGCCAGTATCCTTGGATGATATGACACTGACATCATCTGGGTTTTCAGTGCAACAATGGCTGGAGCTGCCAACAGAAGCTTCTCCCTGGTTCTCTTCAGATATATGGTGTAGATGCCATCATCTTTCCTTTTGTAAATGTACTGTTCCATTTGGAAATCAAGGATGGTGCCACCTAAGGGGGTTCCTGCTGGAAGGCATTTGAGAACATCCTCCTCTTTCATTTGTAGGACATCAAGGGCTCCAGACATTGTGAAAATTTCCCTTTAAGCTACGACGGAAACGCAAAACAATGCAACAATGCCATACAGACCCTTCCCTGGGTAGCACTGGAAAAAAGACTCATTAGTCTTCACAACCCTTCAGAATCAGTGCTATTATTATCTCTATTTTGCAGACAAGGAAACTGAGTCACAAAGACTCAGAAAAACTTGTTCATCAGTTAGGAAGTTGTACTCAGATATTCTGGATCCAGAACCACTATGATATCCCTATTATAGCAAATATTTTTTAAATTCATATTTAAAATGAAAAAGTAGAGGCATATTCTGTAAATTAGACAATAACGTCTTATATCATGTATCATTGGGAAATTTGGAAATGAAAGGAGGAGAGACAGGGGAAAAAAGAAAGGAAGGTAAGTATGTAAGTGATGAATCACTAAATTCTACATCTGAAACTAACACTACACTGTGTTAACTAACTGGAATTTAAATAAAAATTTGGAGAAAGAAAAATAAGTAAATAAAATTATAAGATTGAAAAAATAAAATAGAGGAAAAAATTATTTAAGCTGTCTCCCTAAAAAATCTTTGGTGTGCAGATAATCTAACTGAAAATCATTTTTAGTAGTTTCTGGTTATCCTAGGGAACGTATGTGTGTATGAATGCACACACATGTATCCTATAATTATAATATATTACATGTACATATATGTACATACTACATATGTAATACATTGCACATACACATATATGTGTTTCATATATAATACATGGCATGACATGTGTATATACATATATACTTATGCATATATCAATACTTATAAATCTTCTATAAATATCTGTTGAATGAATGAAAGGATGAATATATACATACATGCTTTTTGGAAGCTGTACATGCACTGTTCAAAAACCTTCAATAAAGACGTGCCTGGGTGGCTCAGTGGGCCAAGCATCAGAATCTTGATTTCAGCTCGGGTCGCGATCTCAGGGTCATGAGATTGAGCCCCTCATCAGGCTCAGCGCTCAGCTGGGAATCTGCTGGAGATTGTCTCTCTACCTCTGCCTCTGCCCCTCAACCCCCGACTCAAGCTCTTTCTTTCTCGCAAATAAATACATAAATAAATATTTATATGAATCCACCCAAAACAATACAATAGCTGTTATCCAAAGAACAAGATTTTTTATTTTTGTTGGGGGGGGGGGCACTGTTTTTGTTTTTGTTTGGTCAAAAGGCTCATCCCATGAATGTCCAGTTCCCCAATTAAGTACATGGAAATCAGAGGTGAGAGCATCACCACAGTCAGATGATAAACACAACTACCTATGTTTCTTACTTTTAAACTTAAGTGTCATCTTCCACAAAACTCTTTCATTTACTCTGTAGATCTCTGTCTCGACAATCATGCAGCCATAATTTAAGTATTAAAACTAAAATTGTCTTAGAAATAATCTTTCTCCCAACTCTTCTTTTTCCTTTTCAGTAATTACTGTACCTGTGGGCAGGTGGTATAAAGGCTATGAAGTATTTTAACGGATTTTTTTTTATTTCATGATTAACTGATAGAAAACTGAAGCGTTACCCCTCTTACACGTAATCAAGTAAAGATTATAGTTTTGATTAGCCATTGAATAAGTCCAGAAACATAATCAGATACTTGCCTATTTTGTCAACCTCTGATTTAGAGTCTTTATTGCAATTGAATGGCCCTAATCGACTAACAAATAAGATATCTGATTTAAGTAGACAAGGAATAAAATGGTTTTGCTATGAAAAGTTTCCTTCTCGCTTATGCAAAGAGATGAGATAAAACCTTTTTAATGGTCCATTAAAGACCATAAGCATTTGATATGTAAGGAAAAATGACTTTCAGTGTTCTGATGTAAGTTAGAATCTTTATTTTATCATCTCTTTTTCTCAAATCAATCAAAAATATTTCTTGGACTCTGGCAATATAAAGCACCAAAGGAGGAAGAATCATAATCTCTACCTAGAAATGTTCATCTCATTAGAAAAATAATACAACTAGGTAAGAAAAAGTAGAAAATTAAAATTTCTATTGAAGTATAAAATTGTGCCATACAGACAATATCATTTTCTATTTTTGTCACTCTTAAGAACTTTTTATTCTTTTAATAGCTCCTCTACCTTCAAATATTGGGTATCTTTAGGGCTAATTTTTCCACCCTCTTCTCTACACACTCTTTCAATGATCTCATCCTTTCCCATAGCTATGAAATCATACAGATTTGGTGCTTCCTGAATGTTCATGCCCAGTACAGACTTCAGACATGAGAGCCTGCTGCCTATTCTCTACATCTGCTTTAAATAGCTCAAATGTTCCTAAAATGTAGCCTCTCCACAACTGATCTCTTGATCATCCTTCTCCCACACTAAATCTGTTCCTTCTCTAGATTTCCCAATCTCTGTGCTGCTAAAGCCAGAAATCTGAGAATTGTCCTTGATATCTTACCACTTCTCCTTGACTCCTATATTTAGTCCATTATAAAGTCTTGTTAAATTGACTTCCAAAATATTACTTAAATCCATCTACATCTTTTTTTTTTTAAAGATTTTATTTATTTATTTGACAGAGCGAGACACAGCGAGAGAGGGAACACAAGCAGGGGGAGTAGGAGAGGGAGAAGCAGGCTTCCTGCAGAGCAGGGAGCCCGATGTGGAGCTCCATCCCAGAACCCTGGGATCATGACCCGAGTCGAAGGCAGACGCTTAACGACTGAGCCACCCATGTGCCCTCCATCTACATCTTCTTATCATTCTGATTGCTTACCTGGCCTCCCAGCATTTGTCCTTTTTTGCCTTCCTCCCTCCTCCATCCATTCTCCACATGGCAGCCCAAATGACCAATTTAAAGTGAAAATCTCTGATGTCACTTTTTCTTAAAAGCCTTCAAGAACTTCCCATTGTATTTAAGAAAAGGTATGAGTACAATTTAAATCATATACCTTGACACCTTTATGCCTCAAATAAAATTGTTATTTTTTTCATAAAACATTATAATTTATTAATATATTTCTTATGGGTAGTTTTCATTTTTGTTTTGGTTTTATTGGTTTGTCTGTTTATCCACCTGTACTAGACTTTAAGCTGCATGAAGCAGGGACCATGCCTCCTTATACACATGATCTCATTTAATCCTCAAAATAACTCTATTTTATTTATTATCCCTATTTTACGGATGAGGAAAATGGCCTAGGGAAGATGAGTGGCTTTCCTGAGGACACACATCTGATATAATGAAAAACTTGATTTAAGCCAAGATCTATGGGAAGCTGAGGGCTATATAATTATCTATGATGTTGTATCATCTCCCACAGGAGATGTCCAAAGCACAGCTGTACTAGGGAACTTCCTCTTGTAAATTATTAATGAGCTATAATCAACACAAGGAAGTCTCAAAAATGTCAAATGTCAAACATTTCATTAATTGAATGATTGTAAGGGAAGTAGGGTAAGAAACTGCCCACTTTCTTTTGGGAGGGGTGGTCAGGGCACATAGTATTTTTATATATAAAAACTTTTAAGTGCTAAGAGCCTTCAAGAAAGATGACCCAATTCCAATTCTTCTATTTCAATTTCCCAATTCCTCTATTCCTCTATTTCAATTTCCTAATATGTACATAGTTTAAAGATTTAAGAATTAAACAAGGCAATAGGTATGATGTATTCAGCATAGTCTTACATTCAAATAATAATTACTAGTATATTCATTAGTCTTTTTTTTCAGCACAGCTGCCCAATCACATAGTGAGAGAAGAGACATGGGAGAATGTGTTGTCAGTTTTAAGTCTGAGGGTGCTTATGGTTAAGTAGCAGTGAATATGGTTAAGTAGCAGTCAAGCAAAATGGAATCCCCCAAAGTTCAAGAATTGGAATGAGCTCCAATTCTCTGTACTTGATGATGACTCCCTCTAGAACCTATGGAGAACTTTACAGATGAATTCAGTTCATGGTTCTTTCAAGCCCTGACCTTATCCTTCTTACTTTGTTCTGTATATTTAAGTCTCTCCTTTAGATTCCTCCAAGGACCCCCTAGTGCCTTGCTCTTACGAACCCTCCTCAGAATTGTAGTTCTGATAACTATGTCCTTAGTTCCCCTTCTTGGAGCCAGTTCTCCCAGGGCTGCCTGCCTGGACTGAGATATATCATCTCAGGGAATATTGGATTTCCTACTGCTGCACTTTGTGGTCCTGTTAAGAAACCCTCCCCCAGTTGTAGAGATCATGCTAGCAGTCACCAGTTGTCCATAATCATGTTTTGGGATACCTTGTTCTGCTAATACTCTCCTCCTCCTCCTTCTCTAGCCACAAAATAAGAGGTAAGTTCTGTTGTTCACCATTCCATCATATGTGGAAGTAGTAATGAAATCATGTTCAATCCCTTTATTCCATAATGCAATGTAATTAACTTCTCTGCTATTAACCCCTATTAAAATGTTAAAATTCTAAAGACTCAAGACACAGACAATGGACACTTACAGAAGAAAATACTTGGAGGTGGGAGAATTTCTAACATCACTCCAGAATAAAGCTAATATATTCAAAAGTAGTTAATTAATAGCATAGGTTTTTTTTAGAGCACAAGAAAACTGTCATTTCTTTAGAACTGACATTGAAGTTGAACTAATCATGAATTGTAATCATTAAAAATACTTTAAGGAATAGTTTCAAAATGCTTATATGTATTACTGGCCCTGGGGAAAAACAAGGAAGGAAATCAAACCCAGGAGCCCTCCCAATTTTTCTGTCAGTGGTATTCTCTACTTTCTGATGACCCTGCTCCCATTCCCAAATGCCATCTCTTTTCTCATGATGCATAATCACCAGGCAAAAGAGATGTTCCTCCAGTCCATTGTCTGTATCCATCACAACTCACCCCTGTCACAGACCTTTCTTTCCCTGGCCACACTACTTCTTGCTGACTGCTCTTTTCTAGCCCCTTGCTCTAACTCCTATTAAATATTCTATGACTAATGTCATAGGGCACAAAATGGGCCCAGGGCTTAAACTCTGCTTACCTATGGAGTTCTATTATGCCTTTCCCAGTATACCCAGGTGCATTTATTTCATCACTGGTTGCTGCCAGGTTAGCAGCCTGCCTTCTTCTTTGCAATTATTTGTGAAAACAAATGAATACATAACAAATAAGACTTATAAGAAAAAGGGGAAATGATTCTGAGTCCATGGCCCCTCTCCACTGACATGCAAAGATAAGTCAGTGAACTGGCAAGGGCCTGGAATCCAACTAAGAGCAATAAGACACCTGGGAGGGAACATAGCATGGAAGATAGAAGGAGTCTGAAAGCATGAGTATCTCTCTTTATCAAAGCTATGGGTGAGTTGAGAGTTCTGGTTCTCCCCACATAGACTGCTGAAAATTCAATTACTAGTAGCACAACTAATTTTGGTAATATGAGTATACTTTATGGGCCATGGCAGCATGAGCTCTGAATTGAAAGAGACTTTGCCACTCATGAAGCTATTGTTTCTGGGACAAATCAAATGACCTCCATGGCAGGAAGAAATACAGGACATAGATTTCTAGATCCTCTAATGGTGGCATGGAGGTCTAAGAAAGAGTGGTCAATATGGTGTCTGCCCTCAAGGAGGGCATCAGTTTCTGTTCCCCAACAGCAGGAAGCAGCATGGGAGAAATGGTAGGAAAAGGTTCATGAACATTATGTATTCCCCTAGAGAGCTTCAGGAATATTAGGGAGAGAAACATCTGGAAATATTAGGAAGTTTTACAGTAAGATAGATAGGCAACAAAAATTCTTATGATTTGGGATAATGATACGATTGTGGGTTGTTTTTTTTTTTTAATTTTTGATCTACAAACTGCTAAAATCCCCTTATAGCCCTACTCTTTTCTAAGAATACTTGAATGTAAATGAAATGAATGTAAATGAATGTAAATGATTTCCCCAATATCATTGCTTGGGTATAAGAGAGACCACTGCTGCTTATCTTTAATTGAATTTTGCATGGGATACATTGTTTCTCTGAATAAATATTATATTTCTCAGTCTTCCTTACAGGTGTGTATGGCCATGTGAAGAAGTTCTGATCAATGAGACATAATTAGAATTTTTGTATAGGAACCTATATTAATTTTGCAGGAACCTACCTTAAGAGACAGCTGAGATATGTTCTTTGTTTCTTCTTCCTTCCTTCCTCCATCTTCCTTCCAGGAACATCATACCACCATCTTGAATGATGAAGATGAAGGCAGTATCCTAGAAATAGTAAGGCAGTGAGGCAAGAATGTTGTGTTTTTGATCAATTCATGGAGCAGAGCTACCACACAAGCCCTGGAAAATACAAGACAGCATTTTCATTCACATGTCTGGCACCTTGGCTGGGAGGGCCAGAAAAGCTGGCATCTCTCTCTCCATGGAGATTTTAATGGAAGGTAGCTTAGCTAAACTATCCCTTGGTGTCCCTTCTATCCTGCTAATTGTTCCTTCTTAGTCATCTAAAATGGGTTACTTTCCTCTGCCTTCTGGCCACTTTTTAAGGTCCTGCTCTCCACACATTTGTCTTCTTCCTCTACACTCTCTCCCCAGGTAATGCAATTACTTCCTGAGGCTGCTAAGTGACCAAGCTCTGCGTAGAATGACATTAAAAACATTTGCAACATGACTCCAAGTTTGTGTTCTCTACTCTCCCCAGAATGTCAGTGGCATTTGCAGGAAAAACACACATTGAAATTTCCCTGTTTCTTGCTCTGACTCTCCCCTCCCTCTGGAATAACCTGTCCCTCCTTTCTATCATATGTGATAATGTATGCCTACTGTCTGACACAGTCAGCCCTCAACAAATATTAGTTTCAAAACAGAAACAAAGTTCATGTGTCATTTTTTTTCTGGGATCGTGTCCAATATCCTCAGAAAGAACTAAATATTGCCTCTTCTCTGCTTCCATAGCAGTTCATCTTAAACGTATTTACTATAACGCATATTACATTGTATTGGAGTTGGTTGCTTAACTATTTTGTCCCATGCCCCTCTATGAAAGGTTGCAAATAGCCAGCCCAGGGGTAAAAAATCAGGCCACTGAGTAGTTTGTTTGGTCAGCACAATATTGGTAAACAACTGAATTTGAAGGATTTGGCAGGCATTCTCCACTGCCTCAAGCTCCAGATCTCCCTACAGTCTTATTTCTGCTTTTCACATATTCACAGATAAATTCCTGCCCCACCCCTCCTTGGAAAAAGAGACTAAACTTTAGTAATTGCACTCCCTATCCCATCCCACCACAACTGGTGCATGATGGGTTCTCAATAAGTGCTCATGGGAAAGGAGAACAAACCTTCCTTGCTGTTTTGGCACTACCTAGGGCCCATGTTCAAAAGAGTTAGATAGTATCTCTAAAGTGTTTTTATTTTCACAGGAGATTTCTACACTCACACCCTTCAATGCTTCCTCCAAAACAAGTCTTTAAGGACACAGCTCTTCTAAGGCACCAGATACTGGAGTCTGAAATATTTCAAATGCTTTCCTGAGTTCTGCATTGTACCCTGGGAAAATCAGAACAAAAGGTGGGAGGACAGGAAGCAGGATTTAATTCTGTCCAGTTTTACCAAGGAATAACAATCGCTACTGCTCCCCCAGCAAGCAAGGGCAATCCCAGTCAAATCACTACCATCATCTTCCTCTCATTCTTTATATAGTCACAGTAAAGCTGAAAGGTCTCTCAAAACACAAAATTGCTTTTGCTAGCCTTTTTAACATTAACATAGAAGACAAGCTTCCTCCCAGCATACATTTGAAAGTGGGGAATTTTACTTAACCCAAATAAATTTGGTGCATCTCATTATACAAAAAAAAAAAAAAAAAAGGAGAGAGAGAAAGAAAGAAAATGCACCACCTAGGAACATGAATACATTTTTACAATTGCTTCGAGATTCAGAGTATGAATTTTTTTAATACTTAATATCCTAACTTGTTTTCTTCATTCCCACAGAAATAACTCTGCAACTTCAGAGTTTATTTTTTAAACTACTTTTTTTTTCCGAATCAGTGAGAAAAAAATTACCATATCTTACAGCTATATAAAATAGTTTTACAGTTTAGCACTTGAAAAGCAACCCCCATCAATCACTAGCAGTAACTCAGGCACTTTATGTACCAAACAACTTAAGTTTAAATTGAAACATCACTGATTGGCAACAAAACAATTTTTGCCTTTCTAGTTTCTAGCATGTCTTCTTAGCAATAGATGTTAAGTCTAAGGTAAAGTCAATCTGTGGTTCTATTTAAAATATTTCTAGGACCTATGGGGTGAGTGATGGGAAAATCCTGTCCAATTATTAAAAAACATGTTATAACTATGTATGTTTTCCTGCAAATACTTCCTGCCTGAGGAAGGACATTATTATCTTTCTCACACCATTATAAGAAGAAATATTTAGCAATCTGATTAAATACAGGTTGAATCTGCTAAGTAATAAAAGTACATTTTGGAAGCAAATAAAGTTTACTCCTTGCAGTGGCAGTGTATTAACATCTGAACCTGGGTGCATGGGTGGTTCAGTCGTTAAGTGTCTGCCTTCGGCTCAGGTCATGATCCCAGGGTCCTGGGATGGAGCCCCGCATTAGGCTCCCTGCTCAGCGGGAAGCCTGCTTCTCCCTCTTCCACTCCCCCTGCTTGTGTTCCCTCTCTCGCTGTGTCTCTCTCTGTCAAATAAATAAAATCTTTAAAAAAAAAAATCTGAACCAATTATATTCTCTGCCCTCCCAGCCCCCCAAAAAAGAAAAGTCAGTGTTCTGTACTTGCATACTATTTTCCACTAAAATGTTTCATTTCGGTCCAGTAGTTAGAGAGTTATTTTTGTGGGAAAACATGCTGGGACAGCATTCTTGAACTTTATTGTTAATAGATACCAATCTGTAATATAATAAAAGATTAACTCTAAATGAAGAAATTTAATTTCAATATAATATATTTTATATATAATATTTTATTTTATATGTATATAATATATACATATATTTATAACATGTATATACACATTTATTAACACACATTTTAGATCTCCCTATATAATGAAAGTAATCATTTTTAGGCCCTATTCTAAAGCCATTGAACAATTTCTATTTCTCCTACTGGGAGAACAGCCCATTTCATACCAACACTGGAGAAATAGCAGGACAGAGAAAGAAGAGGGCTAAATAGCAAATTTGCTATTTGCTTATTCACTCATTCAACAAATATTTTTTAGCATCTTCTCTGTGTTAGGCATTGTGTTAGATGTTGACGTATTATAGTCTATAAAACTTGGAGTCTAAGGAATTGTTTATGATTCTAGGAAGCTAAATGGGAACTCAGAAGGCCATTCCCTCCAACTCCTCCTAGATCTGAAGAGAAAGATTCTTAGACACATGAAATAAGTCCCACTTCTCTCTCTCTCTCTCTCTGTGACTTAATCAATATAATAAACTTACTAGTTCCTTTGCAAAGAAAAGTGAATCAGGGATATAGACTAAAATGAAAGCACAATCAAAATGTGGACTTCCTTGTAGGTAGTGTTTTTCATTAGATTTTGTAATAAATTATAGAGGTGGTGTTAAAAAATTGAATCGTTAATAAATGTGAGTCATCATTAGCATATATTGAATATTATTATTTATTAGAATATTAATAATTTATTAGTTTTTTAATTAATCATCAAATCACTTTACACAATAAAGTTTAATTAATGCAGAGGGATTTCAGTGGAAGGATGTTCTGAAATACCTCTCTTTTTTTTTTTTATTAAGGAAATAGCACAATTTGAGGTTGTTACATAGCCCCTAGGCACAGCTCAATTATTGGACAGGGAGGGAGATTTGCATAACAGCATTTTCATGGTTTGGGCACTCAGGTCACTTGGAGCTAAGGAAATAAGCAAGCTGTAAGATGAGAAATCTAGTGGTTCCTAAAGTGACTGCCTGTTAGTTTGGGAGAATCTCCACAGGTAATTCTAATGTTCCTTCCCTGTCCCTCAAGTTGGGAACTGCTGCAATGGATTCTAGGCTCCTTAAGAACAGGATGATGTCTCATTCATCTCTACATGCTATTGTCCATAACAACATCTGACACAGAGCATTACAGACTCCATGTTTGTGTCCCCACAAAATTTATATGGTGAAGCCCTAACCCCCTTACAGCTATATTTGGAGTAAGGAAATAATTAAAGTTAAATGAGATCATAAATGTAGGGCCCTAACCCAACAGGATTAGTGTCCTTATGAGAAGAGACACTAGAGAGCTCTCTCCCTCTCTCTTTCTCTCTCTCTCTTTTTCTCTCTTTCTCTTTGTTTCTTACAAAGGAAAGACCATATGAGTACATAGTGAGAAAATGACCATCTACAAACCAAGAAGAAAGTGCTAACCAGAAACTAAATCAGATAGCATCTTGATCTTGGACTTTCCAGTCTCCAGAATTATGACAAGGTAAGTTTCTTTAAGCCACTCAGACAAAGGTATTTTGTTATGGCAGCCTGAGCAGACAAATACAAAAAGAACCACTATGATTAGTTATCAGCTAAACACACTTCTTCAAAATATTCCAGGATTTCTCATTCAAACATTTTTTGAACACCTGCTGTGTCAGGTGCTATGGAGGTCAAAGTGATATGAAATTAAGAGAACTGCAGTTATATTTCTGCATCTATCATATGGCAGCAATATTAATATATTCTCGGGATTACAAGGAATAAATTATATAAAAAGACCTTAGTTTAGTGCTTACACAGAGGAATCACCCCATCATTTGTTATCATTATGTCTCAGGGTGACATGCCACCAATGAAAACTACAGACTTTTTTCTCTTTCTATTCACAAAGATGCCAGGAATGTTGTTCACCCCAACTGCCATTTTTCATGGGTGGATGGCTTGTATTGCCTTGGGGAACAGGGTTGGGACTTGGGTAAAGCAAGAAAAGACCTATACCCAAAATTTAAGGCTCATATAAGTACAGCCCTGTACTTCCTTAAATTTTGTACCCTAGTTGCCTCCTTACCTCCCAGCCTTTTTGGGGAATCTCCTTTATGAGAATGAATCATCTTATAACTACTAGCAGTAACCTTCTATAAGAGTATGGGGAGTTATTGCCATTTTGTGAGGAAAACAGTTATAGACCATTTGGATTTTGAACATTTAGGGTGAAACTGCTTACTTTTGGTTGAATAGTCTCTCCAAAATTCTTGTTCACCATGAACCTCTGAATGTGGTCTTATTTGGAAATAAGATCTTTGCAGTTATAATCAAGTTAAGATGAGGTCACGATAAATTAAGACAGGCCCTAAATCCAATGTGACCGGTGTCTTTATAAGAGGGAAATTGGGACACAGGGACATAGACACGGTGGGGGGGCGGGGGCGGAAAGTCATTTGAAGATAGAAGCAAATATTGGAGAGGTATATCTACAAGCCAAGGAATGCCTAGGATTGCTGTCAGCTATCAGAAACTGCCAGAGGCAAGAAAGGATTCTTCCCCAGAGTCTTAGAAAGGAGCATTAGCCTCGCTGCCACCTTGATTTCAAACTTCCAGCCTCCCCAGCTGAGAAAGAATAAATTTCTCTTATTTTAAGCCATCCAGTTTGTGTTAATTTGTTACAGTGGCTCTGGGAAACTAATACATTGCTCAACCACTAGATGTAAGTCCCTGGGAAAAGAAGGAAGAGAGTAGTCTGGATCTGTGAGATATAGTACAGATCAATCATGACCCAGTGTCTGTGGGACCTCATTTCTCAGGAAGGGGGCCATCCATGTGAACTAACAGACTGAGCCCTAGGATCCAATCCTGGGAGCCAAGAGTGGCAGAGCTTAGCACTGGTGCTGGTGGTGTTACCCTTCTTCAAAAACACATGCAAGTCCCTGAAGCAATCTCACCATCATTGTCAGGGTTGATGAAGAGCACGTTGTGACATCTCTGCAGGGCCCATGCTCATTAGAACAAGTACCACCAAGGGCCAGTGGAAACAGCAGTTGTCTGTACATGTGAATGTAGAAGCTAGACTGGTCATCCTCTCTTCTTTAGCTAAGATGCAGAGACCTAACATAAACTTGAAGCATGAGAAGGAGGAACCATGGAAGTTTTTACAGAAAGGTGACACCCACACTGAAGAACAAATAGGAGTTAACCAGTAGAAGTATGGATGAGGGAGCATTTCAGCTAGAGTGACCAGCAAAAACGAGGGCCTTGTTTTTGTCATTTGGTTTTAGATTGGTGGTAATTTTATAATTTTTATTTTAACAAGTTTCCATTTATGGATAGATCTATTCTTTAGGCCTATATTGATTATGAATAAAGATTTGGAAATCTTAATGCAGATGCACTGACTGAGAGAGAATGAGGGCCTTGAACTGATAGAAAGATGGCACATCGAACATTTGAAAAGAACTGAAAAAGACCAGAGCAAAAACTAAATGTAGAGTTCCAAGCATGAGATGGAGGAGTAAATGTCTCTTTGTGGCAAGCTGGGGAAGTGGTGGAGTTGGTGGGAGTGGAGGGAAAATATCAGATCATGAAACCAGGGCCACAACGGAGGTAACGGGAACTCCAAACACATTTCCAAGCCTAAGTGGTTGTTGGTTTCGTCATACTATTATACCACACTACAACTGCACTGGGAGTTAAATAGATGTTAGTGGGCTAGCTTAGGAATTATGTCAGTATTTTTAATAATGTTTCTATGGACTGGGTGATGGGTATTAAGGAGGGCACTTGTGATGAGCACTGGATGTTGTATGTAAGTGATTAATGACTAGACTGTATACCTGAAACTAATGTTACACTGCATGTTAACTAACTGGCATCTAAATATAAACTTGACAAAAATATTTCTGTGGACTGTTATGCTTCTAAATTCCAAACAGCCAATTTACAGAGAAGCCCAACATATTTCTAAAAGTCAGATTAGCCATAGTAGTGGCTTGCCATACCCTGAAATGGCCTTGAAACTTGGGAGGGAACACAATTCAACATAAATTATCCTCTGCTACCATTATATTCTGAATTGCTGATAAGTAAACTCATCACTTTTCTGTAATCTGTGCATGTTCCTTTTTATTGAGATAGCCAGAATGCCACAATAGGTCTCGATGAAACTGATCTAAAGACCATAACCAAAGTACAGTTAGAAACACTCCCTTACCCCACTCCTACCACTGATCTGTTAATAGAGCTGGGAGGGAATTAGGCAGACAGCCTGTTCCAAACCCCTGATCACAATCTGGTGATCCCCAGAAAAATTCCAGAGACAACTGTATTTTCATAGGAAAACTGTCCCTCTTGGTTTTAGCATGAGTGAAGCTGAAATCCTGTACTCCTAGACTTACATAAAATGCAATGGAGATTGAATAAGGGTGACAGCGGCCTTCCCAGAATTCTCTTCCTGTCCATGAATTAAATTCTCTTAGAGGTGAGACTCTCATCACCATGCAGCTCGGGGAAAGGACATGACTGATTGAGTTCATATTATAATACCTGGGACCTCTCCTGCCTCGGGGAAGGAAACATAAAATAAAGATGCCTGTACCATGAAATACTCAAATATGCTCTTCAGAATTCAAGGACTTAAATTATTCATTGACTGGGACATTTCTTTTTTTGAAGGAGAATAAATGGGGGAAAAAATACCCTAATCTTTCTGTCACAAAATAAAATATCAGTCCTAATGTTCAAATTCACCCTCAGAACACACCATAATCTCATATTATAACCAATTTCATAAAAAGTGAAAGTATATGCAAAATAAGATAAACAAAAGGAAAAGAAAGCAACTGGGTACAAGAAAATAGCTCACAGCAAATGACATTTAGAATGAAAGATATTTTGTTCTGTACTTAAATAGACCAAGAGCAGAAATGCACTGGAGACATTTGATAATCAATATAACATTACCCTGAGGGCACCATATACAACTATAATCTTAAAAACAAAACTCAAGGAAATGGAACATTTAAATTAGAAGGACTTTTAACAACAACAACAAAAAAATGGTAAGAAGGGGGAAAAAAGGCTTAATGTCCTTTTATATCAGGGAATTCTTAACTTAAGGCTTATTTTTCACAGCCAGTTTTTGCCAAGCAACATGAGGAGAGAAAAAATATCTTTGGTCTTTCCTGTCACTGTAGCCTTCATAATCACCACAATTCAACATGACACCATGACTTGTAAGAAATTCTCCCTGGCATCCATTTAAGTGGACACTAATTGGAAAGTTCAGTGAACAGAAAAACGCTGTGAACAATATATATTTCAACATGCTGTACCCAATCCTGACCTTAAATGACAAGGAGGAAAAAAAATGGTTCAACACAGCCTCCACATTCAGCTCTGTATTGTGAAACTATGATATGAGTTAGCTCCAGGAAAAACCCTGGGCTGGTGCTAAGACAGTAATCAAATCTGGAAGTTCCATGAGCACCAATCTGCTCCACACACATGGTCCTATAAAGGAGCATCTGGGTGCCCAGCACTGAAGTCGGGGACTCAGCAGGTGAGGAGGCAATGTAAGACCTTGAAAACATGAGTCACACCATTTTCTAGCTGTGTCACCTTGGGCAAAGAGCTCTACCTCTCAGATTTGTCATCTGTACATTGAGGGGAAGTACCAACAATATCATGAGGTATTATGAGGAATAACTTAGATGATGTAAATATAGTACAGCACCTGCCACATAGTAAGTCCTGCCTTAATAATAGGCAGCATGCACTGAGGGCTTGCAACATGTCATTGAAAAACTTTTGTTTGATGAGTTCATCATGGAATACATAATATCCATTTTGAAAATAGTCAAATGTATATTCACATGCTAAATAATAAAAACTTCATTGAAAATTTTTTTAAAAAAGGCATTATGGGAGTTTCCTCAGCACCAAGGCAGGAAATACCTGACTTCTTACAGAAGATCCCAGACAACTTGGGCTTAGAGCAGCACTCAGTACCCTGACTTTTGGTAGTCTCAATGTTCTCCTAATTCTCCTTCCTGGCTTGAATGGGAAAACTCACCTTTATTTTATCCTCTAGGGCCCAAGGTTCCCAACTCGACAGGGTTATCTACACTTGGCATCTAAATTCATCCTGGGGAGTTGCAGTCCCATGATCCTAAGAGACGTTGAAAGGTTATGCCTCGGGCGCCTGGGTGGCTCAGTTGGTTAAGCGACTGCCTTCGGCTCAGGTCATGATCCTGGAGTCACATCGGGCTCCCTGCTCTGCAGGGAGTCTGCTTCTCCCTCTGACTCTCCCCCCTCTCATGTACTTTCTCTCTCTCTCTCACTCTCTCTCTCTCTCTCAAATAAATAAAAAAGAAAAAAAAGAAAAAAAAGAAAGGCTATGCCTCAGAAAAGTTAAGCCCCGGTGATTTGGGGACTAAGAGTAAGAAACTCAATACAGGGGCGCCTAGGTGGCTCAGTCGTTAAGCGTCTGCCTTCAGCTCGGGTCATGATTCCAGGATCCTGGGATCGAGCCCCGCATCAGGCTCCCTGCTCCGCGGGAAGCCTGCTTCTCCCTCTCCCACTCCCCCTGCTTGTGTTCCCTCTCTCGCTGTGTCTCTCTCTGTCAAACAAATAAATAAAATCTTTAAAAAAAAAAAAAAAAGAAAAGAAAAAGAAACTCAATACATCATATATGCATAGAATTTTTAATTTATGGTACTTCATCCATGCAAAAATCCTTCACAAATGAGAGACTCGGGTCCCAAGATGTAACTTGCACAAGGTCACAGAGAGTTCATCCGAACCAGGATCTAAACCCAGGCCTTTCTCACTCTGTTTAACAGCCTCTTTCTCATGATCCCTTACAGCTGTGTAATGTGCAAATCCACCCTCAAAATTAAGCCTTAACCTAAAGTTGATTCTGCGAATTCCAAGAATTTTAGATGGCTGTTGATAAGAAACTGTTTGGTTGCCTATGCCATTAGGACCCTGGTTTCAGATCTTCTGACCCAGCAAAGAGGACTCTAGGAGACTATGAAATCCATTGTTTTGATTGCCCAGCACTTTCTGTGAGCACTGCCTTCTGTGAATGGACTCTACCTCATAGTCGTTCAATTCAGCATATGATCCAGGCCTGATCAATTATAGAAGCCATTTCCCTCAACACAGTGATTAATTCAGAATTTGGCACATAACCCAAGGGAAGCTAATCAGAATCCTTTGCTGGATTTGCTACATAGGTACTGGGAAAGAAAAGTTCTCTATCAAATGAGATTTCTAAAATGAGAAGATCTAAATCTGGTGTCTTCATTGTATCTTCCAGGTCTTCAGCATCCACATTCCATACCATGGGTCAAAGCCTATTTTCAGAATGCAGGCAAGACAGAACAAGAGAAAATGAGAGGGACAGAGCTGGACTTTAAAAGAAGTCGGACTCCAGTACCCTTGCTCTTACCCATAAATTATTTTCCATGGTAGGCTGAATGAATGTTTGGCAATAATACTACAAACAAACAGAATAGACCAAGAAAGTTGTTGTTGTTGTTGTTGTTTTTAAACAAACTTAGCATCCATGTTGGTTGAAGGAGAGGTGTAACCTGAAAGAGATCAGGCTGTTGAGGTTCCCTACACTTGCTTTGCATACAAACCCCACATTTAGCACATTGGAACAATCCTCCCTTCCCCCTAAAACCTGCAAAATGCTTCATGAGTCATGTAGACTTTATTGATGGTTTTCTGAGAAGGAAAACAGGGTTAGATGGCACCTCAGACAACAGAAGTCTCCAAAACACACTTTAAACAATACTTTCCTCTTTCCCAGAAAAAAAAAGACTCTCTCCAGAACATATATATCTCCTCTCCATTTTCCCACTCTCCAGACCCAGCCATGAGCCCTAGTTTCCTGTCTTATATGCCTCTTACTATCCATTCCCTCACTAAAACAAAAACCTGCTAGCTGGCTGAGAAGTATCAATGGGAAAATAATAATAATAATAATAATAATAATAATAATAAATAAAGTCAAAACTAACGAAGAGAATGAGGAGAGCTTTCAATCACCCTTCCAAAAGCAAGCGATGAGATGTAATATTTTTAAGCCTGTACTATGTGCCAAATGTTGTCCTTGTCCATGACCAGGACAGCGTGGAGCTTATACCCTAGAGAGAGGACGTAGGCATTAAATAAGTAAGCAAAATCATCAGTTGAATTGCTGCAGGTGGCAGTAAGTGCTAGGAGGGAAAAAGTTCAGTGCTATGTTAACAATGACCAGAACTGGTGGGAGAGAGCAATTTTATATTTTAGGGTAGGCAAAGGCTTCTTCAAGGAGGGGACTTTTTATCTGCATCCTAACAGAAAGGTAATAGCCGTGCAAAAAATGTGCATTCTAACAGGAGAAATTAGGCAAATTTAAAAGCCAGGAATCAGCCCTAAGTGGGTCAGGGAGGCTGGGGTGGAGTGAGCAGGAGAGAGAAATGAAGTTGGAGACGTGTGTGAGCAGGGCCTCCCAGTTCAGAGTAAAAAGTCTGGATTTCATTCTTCAGAATGGGAAGCCCCTGTAGAAATTGAGCGGGAGTGATCGGCATTTTATAAAGGGTACACTGACACTATTCAGAGAGTGACTGTGGGCGATCATGAAGGAAGGACAAATGGAAGCTTCCTTACAGCCTCAGCCCTAGGCTGTTTGGCACTGGCTTTCCTCTTGCTCTAGCATTCAGCAGGTTTATGAGATTAGGCACCTATTGTAGGAGCCTGGGTACCATGGGCTTATTTTATTTTATTTTATTTTTTAGAGAGGGAGAGATGGGGCTGGGGGTGGGCGGTGGCATGCTGAAGGAGAGGGAGAGAGAGAATCTAGAGCAGGCTCCATGCTGGGCATGGAGCCTGAAGCAGGGTTTGATCTCACAACCCTGAGATCATGACCTGAGCCAAAATCAAGAATCCAGCGCTTAACCAACTGAGCCACCTAGGTGTCCCATGTGGGGCTTATTTTAGAGTGATGAATCTCTGTTGGAAAGTGGATGCATTTGTGAGACTAAGGCAACCAGACCTGCTTTGAGTTGTTGACAAAGGGGTGAAAGATGAACCTCAGGTTTTGAGATGGGTCAGTATTGAGGGAGAATCCGTTGGTGTGTAGAGAGGGAAATGAAAGATGAGCAAGCTAGAGTGCAAACCAAAATTTTCAAAATATTTTAGCTTAGGGGATTTTGACTTTATTTGTTCAACAATGAATAAGCCAGTAGAGACATTTATTTGTTTACTTTGCTTTTAATAAACTCTTTATTGAAGGATGATTAACATGAAGCTGGGTTCATGGGAAAGCCCGTCACTCAGAAGGGCCCATGCTTAATTTATTGCTCTGCTC
Source organism: Neomonachus schauinslandi (assembly GCF_002201575.2). Classification (NCBI taxonomy): domain Eukaryota; kingdom Metazoa; phylum Chordata; class Mammalia; order Carnivora; family Phocidae; genus Neomonachus; species Neomonachus schauinslandi. The sequence goes on from NC_058405.1 coordinate 103,345,522, forward strand.
TTGAAATTCTTAATAATTTTATCTTTGAACTTGTGTTTTGTAAGTCAAGTCCAGTGGTACAATGGAGCATGTGTGTAAGCAAAGGAGTTTGACAAAATGTCTCTACTGTTTCTTGTTGCCCCTTTTGCATATAGTGTTTAGGATGCCCTAAGAGCATGGAATTTCACTGGACCCACCATGCACAGAAGTTTAGGGAGATGCAAAGTAAGTACAAAGAAAGAGTGCTTATGGAAGCTAATGCTTTCCACAGTGTTGGGAGACTATGTGTGTATTAAGAAATGAAATAAAATGTATTTATTATTCTACTATTGATGGACACTGAGGTAGCTTTCCAATTTGAGACTATTATGAAGAGTGCTGCTATGAGTATTCTTATACATATCTTTTAATGCACTTGTTTACCCATTTCTCTTGGGTATTTACCTACAAGTAGAATTGTTAGATCAGAGGGTATGCACATACTCAGCTTCAGTTGATAACTGTTAAACAGTCTTTCAAAGCAATTATGTAAATTCTGCATTTCTGACAGGGATTATAAAAGTTCTACCTGTTCCATATTTCTCCCAGCACTGGTATTATTTGAGTTTTACAGTGTTTGCTCTCCTGGTTGGTGTGTAGTAGTAGTTAACTGAGGTTCTAGTTTACATCTTAGTCTCTAATAAAATGTATCATTTCTTCATGTGTATATTGGCCATTTATAACTGCTTTTTTATTACCTGTTAAAGACTTTTGCCTCTTTTTCTACTAAGTTTCTTGTTTTTTTCTTATTGTTTTGTGGGAGTTTGTCCTACGTGTTATACTACTCCAATGTCAGATAGATGTATTGCAAACATCTTTCACTTTGTGGTGTGCATTTTCATTTCTTTATGTTTCTTAATTTTGACACAATCGGATTTATTAGTAATTTCCTTTTTAGTTAATTTTTCATGTGTGTCCCTTTGGTTGTTTTATCTTCCATGATTAGCTCTATGACCCATATAAAGTTGCTTTTTTACAATGTGAGAAAGGGCTCAACATTTTTTTTCCCCCACATGGATATTCAATTGATCCAGCACCACCTATTGAAAAGGCCATCCTTCCCCACCGTACTGTGACATTATCTTTCTCATTAATCAAGGGACTATATAGCGTAAGTCCTTTTCTGGACTCTCTGTTATGTCTGTACTTAGAGTTCTTTTATTATACGAGACTGCTTTGTAATTTTTTCTTCCACTCCAAGTCTATGTGTCTACCTTTGCATAAGAACCACAGTGTCTGAGTTGTATTTGATATCTTGTGGTATAAATTATTTATAATACATATTGATATCTAGTATTATATGTAGTCAACTTTGTTTTCATCTCTCTAATTATCTTGCCTATTCCTGGCTCTCATCTAAGGCTTTTGATGAGTGGAAGAAATGATTTTTGTGCTATGTTAGGAATCTTGTGGTTTCATAGATATCTTGACTTGGAGGATAGCTTAGTAAGGACCAGAGAAAGGAAGTGAGAAGACCAATTTAGATGAGTGATGGTAAGGATCTACTACTTGATATTAGAAATAAAAATAAAAAGGTAGGTCTAAGGATATAACAGAGGAAGAGTCAGGAGGACTCATGCCTGATTGGATGTAGGAAGAAAACTCAAGGTTTACTTCAAGGTTTAAGGCTGAGGTAACTGAAAGATTGGTGAGAACATTCATTGATAATAGGTAAAAGAAGATCAAGAGCTGCTTTGAGGAATGAGAAATACCATTCCTCTGATAAGTTCAACAGACAACAAGAGGAATCTCAAGTATTTAAAGAACCATAGCTGCAAGTGTCCAACAGGCAGATGGGAATGGCAGATTGAAGGTTGAAAGAGATCAGGGCTGGACACAGGGAATTGAAATGATGTGTATGTTGAAGTGCCATAGATTAAACGTGCTTTCAAAGGGAGAATGCATAAAGAGAGGATAGGAGAAGGAGGGATAGTAGAAGACCAAGATAGAAAAAGAGACCAGAAGTAGAAAGAGACAGAAAGGACAGAGGAAGGAGACAAAGAAGAAGGGAAAAAGGAAAGAGACAAAAAAGTTTTAAAATTTCAGTTAATAGAGAAGGCTAGCCATGTCTTTATTTTGTCAAATCCGTGCATTGCTCAAGCATTCCACTAGAAAATTATCTTGGTGGGACCTTTCTGTGGCAGAGACTTTGAGACCCCCCCTCCCTTCCTGGTGTGCTGTTCTGTGCCTACTGCTGTCTCCTTCCCAGAAGATCTATGGGCTGATGGGGGAACATTTTGGGGCCCCCGGTTTTTCTTTCAATATGTGTGCATTTGAAGTGACAGCAGGTGGGTGGTTACTGATTCCTTACATTGTTGGGGGGCTCTTCTGAAAAGGAATTAATGCATAAACTGATTGACTTGGGGATCAGGGAAAAGCGTATTGCACATTGTAATAAAATCATTAAAATAATGTCTTGCTTCCCAATTGCATTCAAGAATTTTTATTACATTGCTTATCTTTTATTATACTTAGTCAAATTTTAGAATGTTGATGATTCACAAATAAAGAACATTAAATGTTCCTGATGGCCTGTAGACAAGGTTAATTTACACCCTGGAAGCCAGATGAGGTGTTAACTATATTCAGGTTGCACTTCAGTGGTTTGAAAGGTAATTGTTTTACAACCCCAGAGCTTAAAAGGGACTTCCAAAATTAGAGTAGACTATCAAATAGAAAGAGACAATAAAACACTTGAATTGTTGTTTTCTTAAAATTCCCTCCCTTCTGTAATTTATCTAACACTAGTCAAAGTACTTCATACCAAATAGATAATAATGAAAGGCAACATTTTGGGGAAAGTTCTACCATCATTGATTAGAGTTTTGTACCAGCCCCCCCCCCTTTTTTTTTTTTTGCTTAAACAAAATTTAGAGAAAGTATAAAGTGAAAAAAAAAAAATTCTTTTCTATCTTGAGAGACCAGCAGTACAAATTTGAAGAACTGAACCACATTCAGCAGTCATATCCTTTCTTCTTTTATCTATCTGACCCTTCAGGGAAAAAAAGCCAAAGTTGAAAAATGGAAGATTCTTCTTGAGTAGTATAAAAAGACATTCCTTATTTGGACATTGAGGGACAAATTTAATTCAACAAAGAAGTCCCAGAGCAGGGGCGCCTGTGTGGCTCAGTTGGTCTGGCATCCCACTCTTGATTTCGGCTAAGGTCATGATCACAGGGTCATGAGACCAAGCCTGGCGTTGGGCTCTGTGCTCAGAGGGGAATCTGCTTGAAATTCTCTCTCTCCCTCTGCCCTTTCCACCCTGCCCTCTCTTTTTCTCTCTCTTTCTAAAATAAATAAATAAGTCTTTAAAAAAAAAAAAGTTTCCAGAGCAGCATTTTTTCCCTCCCCACTTTTAAAAAGGATAACCTTGCTAAGATTAATGAGTGAACACTTAACTTGCAATCACACACACACACACACACATACACACACACAAATCGACTAGTCCAGAGGCAGTGTATCATGACTGGTAACTTTATAACTAGAACAACTGTCTTATGACACAGTTATTATGGTACTCAATAGCCAAATATTTCTAGATAGTTTTCAGGGTCAGAAAAGAAATTAGAGTTCAGCAATCAAAATTATAACATAAAAACAAGACAAAATAATTTGGCCAAATGAATAAGCCCAGAATTATTTTTTCACTAAAAGTTCCATAATTCCTCTGGCCTTAAGAGAGCTTTTTCACTCCTAAGATCTCAAATATCATGTGTTATCATCTTCATACTCTTGAAATAACAAAAGTGGTAAAAATCAAGTACACACAATCTTTGCTTATCCTTCACAAATATTAACTTAAAAAAAATGTATAAAGAGGAGTGGTGTATGACATGTCCTTACTCCATTTTTCTGTATTTAGTTATCTTGATAAATAAAAGTCAAATATATTCAAGGAGATATTTCAGACTTCAAAAGTTAATTTGTTAAAAAAAAGAATTAACTTTTAATAGAGACTCTTGAACACAATCTAAAAGACATTTTGGGAAAGTATCTCAAAATGTAGATTTCCTAACCAGGAAATAGATTCTGAAAAAAATCACATCCCAATTAGCGTCACTCATGACTTTATAAAGTCTTCCTTTTATGTTTTGAGGAATGCAACAGCTTAAGTTAGATGAAAATTAAAATTCAGAGGTTGAATTCAGCTGTGTACTTGAACATTGTGTAAATTCACTGAGCTGAGGCCCACATTTGTTTACTTGAGAACTTTTCAATAAAATCCTTAAATGTGCTTGCAGCTCCAAATAGCTGCTAAAATCACAAATTCTAAAGCTATGAATGTTTTTGTGAAGTGGTACACTGAAATTAACACTATACTTTTGAATAAAACACCAAGGTGGTACATCGAAAAGTCTCCAATTTTCTTGGCTAAGGAAACACAGCTGAAGCTGTGTCTATCATGTTGCCAGGCAGCGATTTCTTAAGGTAGTACCAGAGTAACTTCCAGTCATAGACAGGAAAAGTCACCCCATGCCGGCCACACTCATCCCTTCACTTGTGAAACACCTATTATTGCCTATTAACCTTTTCCGAGCTCTCCATGAGATCACAAAACCGCATTTTATTTTCAAATGAAATGTATCCCACTTGAATTGTTTCCAATCCCCATTAATCTATTAGAGAGCAGATATGAAAATGAAAGGCCTTTGTAATTTGATGATGATAATAATGGCCAACATGTATTACACTCTCACCATGTGCCAAGCACAGCAATAACACTTTACCTATGTTATTTCACTTAATCCTCACACAACCTATGAGATATTCTATATTTCACCGTTTCAGGGAAGCCATGAGCAATTATGATTTTTTACTTATTCAAACAAATAAGGGGGGAAATGCTGCCAAATAAACTCTGATGTAATATTTTCTTGTCACTTCAAATTTTTATTTTATACTTGTTGAAAGTGCTCTTCTGTCATACCAGCTTCTCACTGCTTTGCAATTTTTTCTCAATATACCAAGGGATTTGGGATTCCCCCTGCTTTCAGTTGCCTGACTGGTGTGTGATAAGCAATCCTTTTGCTGTACCTTAGTAACAAAAGGAACACGGTTTCAGCTACCTGAGGGCATTTTCCTTTCTTAGAGATCACAAAGCACTTTTTTTTCTTTGCAAGAAAACCTAGCATAACAATCGTTCCTCTAATGATGAATAGTTGCTTCACAAATATCAAATTTAAGCCCCACTGCTCTGTTTCTGCATATAGAATAAATTTTTGTCTTAAAGCCAAATGCATTGTGTAATTTTCCTGAAGACAGTTTAAACAGCAAATTAACTCAGCGCACACATTAACACCAATGCCCATAACTCAGGTAAACTGATGACAACATGAACAGCATCGACCGTGTGTGTGTGTGTGTGTGTGTGTGTGTGTGTGTGCGTCCGCCACACATGCACTTATCTTAGCTGCCATGTGGACAGTGGTGATCATAAAATACCGTTCATTGTGTAAGTAACCTCAATTTCCAAGATGTGAAATGTAAAATATTGTATTTCATGGAACCTATAAAATATAGTTTGTTCAAAACATTGTGTAATTGTTAAGAAGCCAAGGCAGAATTGTTACATAGGAAATCTGACTCTGGACCACACTCTTAATTGCTACATTTAACTAGTTTTAGGAGAACGAAGAAAATAAATCCATGGCCTTAACTTTGCCGTAACGAACTAAAGTTTTAACTCAATATAACTTTCACCTTAGGTTTGTAGATTTAATTTCAAACCTTTGCAGCTGCTTCTTGTGTTTTTATTAAATAGTGACACCAGTCATAGTACTCGATATAAAGAGGTGATGGTTTCTGACTGAAGAGTTTATGATCTAAATTAGACAGGACAGAACTAGGAAAATGAGATGGCAAAAGGTCGTGAGACGCTGGTGTTGGTTTCAATTTGCTTCATTTTCATGGTGCAAATTTTCTTAATGCTTCCTCAATTCACACTTCCCATCTCTCTTTCTCCCAATAATTTGCAAAGCATGTCAAGCAGGTGGTATGTTCCCTTTGTTTCAAGTGAAGATTCTGAGTATATCTGTATTCACACAGCTAGTAAGAGAATGAGATAGTTCTAGCACTCAAATTATACCTGTATTCAGAACACATCCATGTTCAAAAAAATTATAATCTTGTTGCTACATTTAACAAATGGATGAATAGAATGATCTTATCTGATCACACAAAAACTCTTCTGCAAAAGGAGAATTTGACTAGGCACCAGATTTCAACCTTTACCTTGAATTAGTGAAAAAGCAGCAAGGTGGAATAGCATATGCTCTGGAGCCAGCCTACCTTGGTCCATATCCTGGCTCTGCCACTAACTAGCTTTGCAAGCTTGGTCAAGTTCCTTAACCTCTCTATGCTTCAGTTTCCTTATCTATAAGGTGGAGATCATAATAGCAATAAAAATTCTGGATGTAAAGAAAATGAAAGAATAAAACTATCAAAAAGGTTGTATATAGACTAGAAAGAGTGGTCTTTAAGACAGAAACTTAGAAATGATGAGTAAAAAAATTGGGGGGAAAAAGGAGGCACTCTTTATTGTTATATTAAACTTGGATTGACTACCAGTTCACCTTCAGTTTTTATGTATGCTATTATTCATCTATACATATCTGATCTTTCTAGAGGCCCCCAAAGGGTTATCAATTCCCAGCCCAAGTCTTATGTGCACTGAATAATACTCCTGTTTAAATTTCCAGAAACATATCCACATATCATTTCCACAGTCCCAGTACTATTTGCTTATGCACCTCAGCAAGAACATCTGATAAACACACGCTTTCTTCCTGAAGCCACACTGACTCTTGGTATTGTGAGCACACTCAGGAGACTTACTAAGCAAATGAATGCCCGTTGAATTCCTCCTTTCACCCATTTAGTAACGGGAGATCGTTACCAGTTCTTTTCAGGATTGTTAAAAAGCATGTCCACATGAAGATAGTATATGGAAAAGTAATTTCTCATTCATGGCTGTATTAGAATGCTCCAAATGGGTAATGGTGAAGAAAAATAGTACAGCTGTAGTGAAGTATCTTAATTCAGCAAGCCTATTTTCCCAATAGGAAAATCTTGGCTTAATATATATCGCATAGGTATATAACTACAACTACTGCACAACACACTCTTCACATTAGCGGGCTGGAAGGGTGGTGAATAATCTCAAACATCAGAAAATAATAATGCTTTTGTTTACGGTGGACAACGGTAATGCTAGCTTGTCTTTCATATTTCCCTTCTTTGGGTTTTCAATTCCAAATGCTCCCCATACTTCCCATGTATAATCACAAAGGTGTGTACATGATCCAGGCTCCTGCAATCAGAGGACCCCATCCCCTAGGCCACAGTGGTTTAGGAATAGGCATGTGATCCAGTTCTGGCCAATCAGAGTCCTTCTTGGGAATTTTCTACTTAAACCTACAGGAAAGATTCTGTTTTCTTTCTGTTACCATTTTGGAATGATATATTGTGGCCATATTTCTCAGCCTTAGGGAGGAAACCTACCTAGTATCAAAGAGAAAAAGGTACAAAGAGAAGCAAAAATCAGAGATGAAACTTTGTCACATCTCCAAAGGGCACATTCCTCTGGAATACCACGTGAACAGTTCCCTCTGGAGTTGTGCCACAAAGTAGTCTTACTAATGAGAAAAAAAAATACCCAGGTAACTTTGAATACCTAGTTCCAGTCTCCAAGGACCAGGTTCCTACAGCATGTCCTTCAGTCCTGTGAAATACCCAACATCCTGTCCAGTTTCATCAGTCTATTAATTACTTTCTTAGCTAGTTTGAGTTGAGTTTCCATCACTTGCAACTGAAAAAGTCCTAAATAATACAAACTGCCTATAACTGTGCAAAATGCTTTCATACAGATAATTTCATTTCACACAGAGAATGTGCCTATTTTATGGATGACAGAACAAAGAGGTTAAGGATTTGCCTGCCACTATAGAGGAGCAGATTTTTTTATTAAATAATGAAAGTAAAAGGGGGAAATGGCTGAGAGTTATATCTAGGTCTCTTCCATGTGGGTTCAGCAAGTTTCCCTCCAGGGTGTATTATGCCACACTTATTTGTCTCTAAATTCAGGCTTGCATTTGGGAGGAAGCATTCCTGGATCCTCATCCACTCACTGCTGATTCCAGATAAGTGCTCTTCATTCCTCCTTCCCACACTCTGAGTCAAGTGCCTGAACAGAAGCTGACTGTTGAACCCCAACTGTATTTACCAATAACTTTTAATAGTTCATATTAATTTCTTACTATTATTTATATATCATATTAATTAAATGCACCAAGCACTGCTCTAAGTGCTGTATTTGTATGAATTCACTTAATCCTCAGTAAATACTTGTAGGTATTATAATTGCTCCTACTTTATGCATGAGGAAACAGAGGCACCAAGAGATGAGAAACTATGTAACTTGCCTAGGTCACAATGCTAATAAGTAGAGGAGTACGAATTCAAATGGGGGAAAAGGCACTCCAGTGTCTATGCCTTTGCTTAGATGCACATCACATGGTGCTCAGGTGCTTGCTTTGGACTCTTGAATACATTTTATATCATCTCGAATACATTTTATATGCACCTAGGTGCCTGCCCTCTTGAGTCTATATTTCCTGCTTCATGACCTCTGTAGCCTGCTTGCCTATGGGACCTGATTGCTCCTCCTCTTTTTACCTTTCTTGACTCCATCATCTATATAACTTATGTGACTAAAGGCAAACTAATGCTTATTGAATCTGCTCAGATAATATTTGCAGCACTTGATCCCACAAACTGACATTAGAAGGATGGACCTAATGTAAGTAGACCCCGCACTGAATTAGCATTGCCATCAAGGAGTATTTGGAGGGCCCACAAGTAACAAAACTATCTGATATTTATCTTCTTCCTTTTTCCCCTCCTATTGGCCTTTATAATATGAAGTACCAGCTGAGATAAAATGTTTTCCTCTGAGAATTACTCACTGCATTTACTAAAAGAGTTTGCCCTATATTTGAAAAGAGTTCAAACATCAAAGATAAATTTTGGTGAACTTAAAAATATAATTTATTCGGGGCACCTGGGTGGCTCAGTTGGCTGAGGTCCAACTCTTGATTCGACTCAGGTAATGATCTCAGCTCAGGTCATGATCTCAGGGTTTTGAGATCAGGCCCTGCATCAGGCTCCATGCTCAGTGAGGAGTCTGCTTGAGATTCTCTCTCTCCCTCTGTCCTTCTTTCCACCTCCCTCTTCTCTCTTTCTAAAATAATAAATAAATAAACCTTTTATATATAATTTATTGGAAGTATATCAAGTGCTGACAGAATAAAGGGGAAACTGGAAAAGTAGGCTTTGAAGCTAATAAAAGGATACAAACTTTCAGTTATAAGGTGAGTAAGTTCTGAGGGTCTAATGTATAACATGATGAGTATAGTTAATAACTCTGTATTGTATGCTTGAAATTGTTAAGAGAGTAAATCTTAAGTATTCTCACCAAAAAAAAAAGGCGGGGCAATTGTATTAGGTGATGCCTATGTTAATTATGGGAATCACTTCACAAAACATACATATTATGAGGAAAACATGTTGTATACTTTAAATATATTATAATCTTTTTTGTCAAAAAAAACAGTAAAGAAAAAGCTAGGCTTTAAGAAAGAGCAGGAAGAACCACAAACCAAGGCAGCTCAATACCTCAACTGGCTCCTAAGTACAAATGCTGGAATAAATGAGCTTCAAATAACTGTTTTCTTGACTCAGCTGAAGATTCTGGGCAAGATGAATCAGCTTGAGTTCTGTGCCTGGCTTTCAGCTAGGTCATGCAAGACACATAACTGAAATTTCTACTCAAATCGCCCACTAATGAAAAGAAGAAATTCCCCCAAAAGTCACAGTAAAATTAAGAATGGTTCAAGGTTGTTAGGCAACCAAACAATAACACAGCAATGACTACAGTACTGACTTCAGCCCCACAACCTTGACCATGAGTATTGAGTGAGTTATTCCCAACTCCAGTATCTGCATTCAGTGGTACCTGGAGGGGTGCTTTTATTCAAAACTTTATAGAGTTGACAAAAAAATTTACTGAGATCAAATAACTCCATACTTGATAATGTTACCTAGATACATGCGAAATACAGTGAACTAGAAAGCATACATAGGAGGTTCTGAAATCTATTTATCTCACATAGAATTTATGATAAACCTGGAACAAGAAGGCTTAAGGAAGTGGTTTGGCTCACAACAGAATCTCCTCTCTGGGTTCCATAATTTTTGATGCACCTACTTCTGTTTTGAGGGCCCCACATTTTTGCTGCTGTGCTTATTTAAAGTCAAGGTTTGCCTCCCCTCAAATATTCTGTTACACCAATGGCAGCACTCTGCTTCTCAGACCTGAACTTTCTAATCTGTAGCTGTGTCTTCTCTGATGACTACCTTCTCTTCAGAGGATCAGTCATCTCTGGGTTGCAACTATACAATATAGTACACCTTTTAAAAAGAAATGCATTTTTTTGGCGTAACTACTGAACACTGATTCTTCTTTGCAAGGAAACATAGACACCATGGTAATTTCTGAACAAGACCACTCGAAATCGTTGATCTTTGCTCACTCCAGTCCTTGCAGTGGGACTTCAGTGTTAGGTTACAGACCTTACTTTAAAGATCTTATGGGATAAACATCCTGATGTTATTCTATTAATACAATCAATGAATTCAATAAAAATCCCACCTTTTTACTTGGTAGTAAACATGGTCTCTCCTGATGAGCAAAACAGCATTTACTTCTCTTACCTAAAGGTTAAGTCAAATTTTAAAACTCAACTTTTTAATTTGGATAAATGTTCTTCATAATTAACCATAATGGCATTACACAGATCCATTCAACAGGCAAATTCATTCAGATACCTGTTGTCTGATTTTAAAAATAACTCAAATTGATAGATCCATCAGGATCAATATCAACATCCCATAAAAACTCTGTTAAGGTTTTTTATCAGGGAGGATAGGGTAGGCTTAGGCTATGCCATTGATTCCCAAATCTTACTGGCTTTACACAGCAGAAGTTCATGTCTCACTTTCACAAAGATGGCTGCAGAACCCAGCTGATCTCCAGGACAGCTGCTCTTCATATAAAAATTGAACTTCTTTTGAGCTCTAGGAATTAAAGCTTTCTGGATTCTCTGTGCTACATGTTTACTCATTCCCAACTCTAAACTTTTCTCTCTCTGTCTGAAAACTATCATTAGCCTTTAGAAATGCAGCAGCCCTCCCTCATTAGCTCTCCCTTCCTCTCACATACTTCTCCCTCACATACTCACATGTGTCATTTCCTCCTCCACGTTCCGGAAACTCCCAACTCAGATGCTCATCAACTGCTTAGTTACCTTGACTACTGCCACCTTCTTCTCTGCCAATTCTCCTTTGTCACCTATCCAATCTATTTAAAACCCCTCTGCCAAGATATTCTATCCACACAGCTAAGACCAAGACAGCTATGTCTTCCCACCCATCTCTAACTTCCCTCTCCTCCCTGACTTCTAATTTCTGGCTACTTTTAATCTGTCAATCAGCAAAAGTTTACTAATTTGCTTGCAGGATTCTATAAACTGTACTAGGAACTCTATTCAAGAGAAAAACATAACATATATTCTATCACTAAGCATATTTCAGTGTATTGGGGATGATAATATAAATGAAACTTAAATATGTTATATTTTTAGTCACGACTCCTTGGTAGTGCATGACCATCAGATGGAGTTGAGTAAAGGGAGATAGATGCTTGAACTTGAGAATTTTCAAGCATCTAATTGGTTTCCAGTGCTCGCTTCGGCAGCACATATACAAAGCATCTAGTTGGTTTCCAAACATCACTGATCATTAGAATCATCTAGATAGGTTTAAAAAAAAAAAAATTCAGATTACTGATTCAGCATCCCTATGGATGGGGGCACTGCAATCTGTAATTATATATGCAATATATATAATGTATACAATATACTTATTGTAGGTCTGTGCATGTATGTATATATAATGTGTGTGTGTGTTTATATATGTATATTCATACACTATGAGTAAAAATAAACACCTCCCCAAGTGATTTTCATTTATTAATGTTTATGATCCAAGTCTATTTCATTCTTATATTTTTTAATCAAAGCCAAAAATTAATTGCAGAAAAGTTTAAGTGCTTTAGCCAAGTCACATAACTAATTACTGACAAAACTAGAAGCTAAAAGCAGGTTTCTTGACTCACTGCCTCCAAACTCCTCCAATGCTATGTACTCTGAGAAGATGGTGGGAAGATTTGGAACTTCAGCTGAACCTTGAATTATGGATAGGTTTCATAAACATAGGATATTTCATCAAGGGACGTTTCTTTCCACCTCTGCTCCTATCCAAGTAGTTTAAATTCAATGCATATTTTGCATATTTATTGAGAGGCTAACATATATAAGGCATTGACTTGGACACAATGGGAAATATAAAGATGAGCAAGTGGGGCACCTGGGTGGCTCAGTCAGTTAAGGGTCTGCCTTCGGCTCAGGTTATGATCTCAGGGTCTGGGATCAAGCCCAACACTGGGCTCCCTGCTCATCAGGGAGTCGGCTTCTCCCTCTGCCCCTCCCCATCCCGTTTGTGTGTGCACACTGTGCTCTCTCTTGCTCTCCCTCTCAAATAAATAAATAACATCTTTTTAAAAAAATAAAAATAAAGATGAGCAAACTACCATCATCCCTCAGGAAGAGTTTACCTTTGAGAAGACACTGCCTTCCAAAGTCCTTTTTAGCATGGGGAACCCCTGGGGAGCTTTTTCAATATGCAAGTTCTTTTTGTCTACCTGAGACTACTAAATCACAATTTCTGGAGTGGGACATAGCAATATGTGTTATTGCTATGTTATTAACATACTTATGTTAATAACTTATGTTAATAATCTCAGTATGTTAATTCTTAATATTCTAATGCACAGTAAATCCTGAGAAACTTGGTGGTGAATAAAGACAAAAAATGGCACAGATGATGAGTAAAATCAAGATAAGTGTTTTCGGCTCAGAGATGTAAAGAGAAAGAGTGTTGCCCCAGTCTCATAGTAAGGACAAAACTATACAAACTGCAAATTAATGACTTTTCTTAAACACATTAAGGAACTGAGGTTGCAGAGCCACCATGTAAACTGAAGTCTGGGGAGACAGGGTGTTTTCAGGGAGAAACAAGGCCAAGCATTTACTGACTTGAGGCAGACAACACTAGATACCATCTTAGATGGAAAGATGCAGCTAAAATATTTTAAAAATTGCTAGACGATGAGGATGAGCTAGCATGGGAGTCCCAAGCCTGTAAGTATCTCACATATAGGGGGCTTCACATACTCTTGCAGGCTTTGATTCCATGAACCCCACCAGACACTCACAGGGAAGATCAGGGAGAATACTGAGAAGGCTTTTCTTGGGGTGCTGGTATGGGAGGTGCTGCCAAAACCCTGGCTCAACCCATCACCTCGATGTCTTTGAAAGCCTTAATCTTCAGGGGGAAGAGCAGTAAAAACTGTCACCTAAGGGCACTGGTGGAAACCCATTGCATTTGGGGAACAGAACAGAAGAAGAAAGCAAACACTACCCCTCTGAGCAGGGCAGGAACTCCTGCCATTTATGACATGGATAGACTTTGAAGGCATTATGCTAAATGAAATAAGAAGAAAACAAATACCATATGATTTCACTTATATGCAGAATCTAAAAAACTGAATTCCTAGAAACAGAGAACAGATTGATAGTTGCTTGAGGGGGGGTGGCTGGAGAAGGTGAAAGAAATGGGTGAAGGTACTTAAAAAAAATAAAGGAAGCCTTGAGCAAACCCCTGAACAGGAGCCTCCCTGCTGAGCCCAGTCAGCCAACAGAACTGAGAGAGATAATAAAGTGGTTGTTTTAAGGCACCCAAAAGGAAAAATGATTGGTAGGATCAAAGGCTATATCTTGTCTTGAGAAAAGTTCAAATAGCCTGTATCTAATATAAAACTGGGTTAGTTGTAGTTTTTTATTCCCAAATCAAATTTCTCATAACCTTACATGTTTCATTCGCATTTGATCAATTTGGAGTTCTTGTCCCTCCTTGGTAAGAATAAGTCTGGCTGTTGAAATATCTGGATGCCTATTTATGGACTCTCCAAAGTATTATAATACCCATTCACTTTATTTCTTTAATAACCAAAAGCTTGCTTTATCAACAAAGCTTAATGAACTCAAAATTAACTAATTGGGTTACTTTCTTCTAGTCCAGAACTTAGGTCTGTATATTACATAAACTGCCTAATCTAAAAAGTTAAGTTTTAAGTTTTTGAAGACAGATGTACATGTTATATTATCCCAGATGTTCTATCAGACTTACTACTAATTTTCTTGAATCATTTCTTCTCAATACATGTGACATTTTTTGAATGGCATGACCCTATACTTTCTTCAATTAAGATTTGTCTAATGACCTCAAAGAAACTCTTGTTAGGCTTTTGCTGTATATTTAGTTTTATTTCCCATGGTTAACCTTCTTGATCTTCTAAACATAAGTATTTAATAGTTTCCAATGAGTGGGAAAATATCTTTTAAAAGGGATTATTGCCCAATACTAAAGGAGGATGTTCATTTTCTAAGAATTTATTTGCAAGCAGATAATCCTTACTAAAAGTACAAATTATAGGGGCGCCTGGGTGGCTCAGTCATTAGGCATCTGCCTTCAACTCAGGTCATGATCCCAGGGTGCTGGGATCCAGCCACACATCATGCTCCCTACTCGGCAGGAAGCCTGCTTCTCCCTCTCCCACTCACCCCTGCTTGTGTTTCCTCTCTCGCTGTTTCTCTGTCAAATAAATAAAATCTTTAAAAATAAATAAATAAAATAAAAATAAAAGTACAAATTATAAAAACTTTGTGCATACAGAGAAATGGTGAAGGTCTAGGATTTGCAGAGACCAACTTTGCAATTGCTATTTGTGAAACTTTAAAGCTCTCCTAAGTCTAATTAAATGAGTAATGCATGTGGAAGCACCATTACTCTAAAGTGCCATATAAAAATGTTAATTTTGTATTATTAATACACATACTATAATTCATTCTTTCAACAAACATTTTATTTAAAATTGTTATTTAAAAATTAGACATTTTCAAGTAATTTTCCCAAACCTTCCCTCTCTACCTGCCTCCCCAGACTGAGTCTGATTCATCTCTATAGCCACATAATTTATCTTATGACCGGAAACATAGAAAGTATGCAATAAATATTTATTAAGTGATTCCAGACATTCTCAGCTTCCTCCTTCCCTCTACTTCCAATGAAAACTAATATATTCTAAGTTATATTGTGGTAAAGTTACTCAGTAGCTCCCAGTTTCACTCTATAATGACCTGTAGTCTTGTTTTTAATTTTTTTTTTAAAGATATTATTTATTTATTTGACAGAGAGAGACACAGTGAGAGAGGGAACACAAGCAGGGGGCGTGGGAGCGGGAGAGGCAGGCTTCCCGCTGAGCAGGGAGCCCGATGCGGAGCCCGATATGGGGTTCGATGCGGGGTTCCATCCCAGGACCCTGGGATCATGACCTGAGGGGAAGGCAGATGCTTAACGACTGAGCCACCCAGGCGCCCCATGACCTGTAGTCTTGAAAAGAACATTTTCACTTTGAATCAGTTTAAACTTGCCAGCGTTATTAAAATAATTAATGGACAGTCACACTTTTAATTTTACGTCTTCATTCAAACACCATCTTTTTTAAATTTAATCATGAAAGGCCCACCATATGTTTTAAAAGTCATCATGATTGTTTAGATAGGGAGAGACTGGTGCTCCCTCTGCTGGTTCTACAGAGAAAGAAGATAACCGGAAAACCCTCCGCAGTCACTGACATCCTGACTAGGGCTTCCGACAACCTGAACTGAACTAACACACCACGTTGATGCCCATGCTTGTCAGATGTGAAAGACATTATAGAAAGAGCTATCTGAAATTTAAAGTTAAAAATCTGTTGTTAAAAAAAAAGAAACCTATGAGAATAAAACAATAAAAAATGTAAAATAAAAATCAACAAATTTCTCTTAAAATGATGAATGTATAAAATAACAAAGACAGTTTCTCATTGTGAATAGTTATTAACCTGTACCCCCAAAATAATAAGTGTGTAGAGTATTTTAGAGGTGCAATGTGGATTAACGAGCTTTATCACAGTTGATGCTTACAACAAATGCAGTAAGTTAATAGGTCAGGGAACGTTATCACTGTTGTCCCCTCCATTTCAAATGGAGGTATCTCTACAAAGATGCATAGCTCTTCTACAGGCCTGCAAAACAATCCCATGACCACTTTAGATATTTATAATAGCTAAACTCTAATGAACACTTACTATAGCCAGGCACTGAAACAAGTAGTTTACAAGCAATGCCTCATTTACTCCTCATAATAATCCTACAAAGGAGGCACTATTATTATTCCCATTTTACAGATGAGGAAATTAAAATACAAACACTTTCCAGGGCCAAATTGTTATTAAAAATTATGCCCCAATATCCAAAGTAGGTCATGTGAATATTCATCAAAGCCAGCTCAAACACTTACATGTGATATATTATTTGGAAATCATAGTACTCTTCATGGAATGCCATGAAATACTGACATATTTACTTCTACTTTATAAATTAGAAACACATTTTCTAAAAGAAAATATTACTAGAAAATATATGCATGTACCAATGAAGTTATATACATATTTATATTTATGTATTTATATAATTATACTATATATAATTTTATATATTTATATAATCACATACAAATTATATATATTTCAAAATTATATATATCATATATAATTTTACAACTGGAAGTTTGTACCTCTTACACCCCTCTGCCTATTTCAACTATCCTCCCTACCCCAAACAAATTATATTTACATTGTATACATTTAAATATATAAATATATTTCAGATTTGGAGAGGGATCTTAAGTCCCAGAATGCCTTCAACTCTAATAAGTACAGACATCCTATGCCTTACAGAATTATCATTTATTTCCCTCACTGAATTTTACAAAAGTTGAAAATTCTTCAGGATATGTTTCAGCTATTTTCAAATCAGTCCTGGAAGTCTTCCCATATCCTTTTATAAGATAAAAATTGGCATAAATTCAAATTTATTGAAACACCCCTGCCCTCTCCCCCATGATTAAGTATAAGCTTTGTATTCAGGCTCAACATGTCTTCCCTTTAGGTCTTTAAATAGGCTTTGATGAAACCCTGGCTTTTCAAATGACTTTAAGTAACATGAGCCACTGTGGTAAAAATTTGCACAGTAACAAAATAACATGAGATTGAGATCAAAGACCTTTTACTGATCCTAATTTTTGACTGCATCATCCCCATTGCTCTGCAGTATTTCTCTACAAAACTACTCTGAGTTCTACAGGGAATGCAAATTTTTCAAGCATCTCTAAGATGATATGGGCTTTTGTACTCCCAAAATACACAAAAATTTTCAGGAAAATATTTTATCAAGTTAAAACCATGTAAGATGAACCCAATTATCTTATAAAGTGATGTAAAGGCTTGATTGGCTGTCCAATTTGCCATTTTCATCCTCATTATTTACCCAGCTGCATGTACCACTGAGCAAACAATCAGCAGCAGTTACCAAGGTTTTACAATAATAACAAGTTATGAAGTAAAAATTTAGAATTCAGAAAATCCAACCCATAAACTTAACTATTTTCTGAATATGTGGGAAAATACCAACTTAGTCAAATTTTGCAGCAAAACCCCAGTGTTCTGTGGAAGGCTAGTCTGAGAACCATGTCTGTTTGGATTCAGATTTTGATCCTCCCAATCATCTAGCTTTCCCTCCATTGATGCCCCAACAGAAAAGCTATACAAGAAATTAAACTGTGTTGAATTGCTTTTAATTTAATTTTATATTTGAATGAAATTAAATTGAATCAAGCACCAGTGGACTGGCTCACAGGTGGCAGAGAATGGGACCACCCTACAACTGAGTTAAAAAAAAAAAAATCAGCTGAACTTTTAAAGAACTGGTAAAGGTTGAGTGTGGGTAGTGTGACAGTATAAAACCCCTGGCAGCCCCAGACACAGCAGAACTGATACTTACTCCCAGGCTCTTTGCCATGGACTGAAGCAGATGCTCATGAGAAAGATGGTGGCACAGTAGATAACCTGAGGGTGTCCCCTGGGTGGTACAGGCCAGCAGGAGGGGAGCAACTGCAGTTGTGGGGAAAGCATGAACCCCAACTACCCTGTTCAGACCATCCTCTCATAAGTAGCAAAACTTTAAGCCTCTGTGAGAGGGGCAGGGACCCACTGCTGATGGGAAGATATAGAAGAAAAATTCCATTACCCCTGGAGGAGGGCCTCAGGAAGTAGTATTGGGGTCAGCCCCACAATCTTTGTCAATGCCATTAGAGGTGTGCTGTCACTGCTGGAAGGGCCAGGAAACCCTCTCCTGCACCAGGACATCAGAGAGACCACCCACTCCTCTTCCACCACCACCCCAATCCCCACAATTTTACCCCTAGGTATTTGTCCAAAGAAATAAAAAGCCTATGTCCTCACAAAACCTGTACATGAATGTTTATAGAAGCCTCGTTCATAATTGCTAAAACAACCTAAATGGAAACAACCTAAACATCCATCAACTGGTGAATGGATAACAAACTATGTTATAGCCATCCAGTAGAATACTACTCACCAATAAAAAGGAATAAAATGTAACAACACGGAGGAATCTCAAGGGCATTGAGTGAAAGAAGGCAGATATAAAGGCTACCTGCTATATGCTTCTATTTATATGACATTCTCGAAAGGTAAGACTATGATGACAAAAAGAGTTCAATGGGTACCTGGAGGTGGGAGGGAGACATTGACTACAAAAGAAACAAAGGAACTTTATGGGGATGTTAATCATCTATATCTTAATTGTGGCAGTGGTTACATGACTGTATACATGTGCCAAGTTTATAAATGGGGTGAATTTTATTATATATAAATTATTACTCAATAAACCTAACTAAAAAAGTCAAGAGATATTTATTTGAGCCTCATTTCTGTCATAGTCTGAGGGATTTCAAAAAAGATTCTGTTCACCACCAGCTTTTATGAAGTACCTACTATATGCCATGCCATTTTATATCTAAGAGGTGAATTAACTGTGGCCTGCTGGGAACACACAGAGTAATGATACTTATTAAAATATCTTCAGCAATTTATGGATTAAACCTGAAATCCCAAAGCCAAAATCAAAATATTTAGAATTATATGGCAATGAATTACATCATTTTAGAGCTTGTGGCCTACAACTCAAGAAGTTTTTACAAGGAAATTTATAACCGAAAAGGCATTTATTAAAAAACAATAAAGCTTATATATCAGGTGTTTAACTCAAGAAACAAAAAGAAAACAAAAAACCCCCTCAAACAAAAGAAAAGAAAGATGTAAGAACAAAGCGAATGAAACTATGCATTAAAATAAGCTTAATAGATTAAGTTAATGGATCACTTTGCTGCAAAAATATTTCCACCTTTGGTATATAATATGTATTGTTAATCACTGAAGGCTTAAATAGTGTGCAGTCTTTTCTAAACTAATTTGACCACTAAACCATGTGTATGTGTATATGATTATACCTGCCTCCTATTTAATGATCCACAGGAGAAATTTTAGGAAACACTGGTCTATTGGCTTAATTAAATCATTTAACTTTTCTGAGTTCCAATTTACTTCTCTAGAAAAAAAAGTAAAATGTAATTCCTTTCCTTATTGCTATCCTGTAAAATCTAGTTGGTTGTACAGAGGGGAAGGGTAAAACCAATACAAGAGATCCACAAGCTAAAGTTATATAAAGTAACAAAGAGAAGGTATTTGAAGGAAACATAAAAAAGTAATAGCTGTATTACATGAAAAGTTTCTATAAACAAAAAGCTAATCCACTAGAAAAGTGGAAAAAGGGGGGTGCCTGGGTGGCTCAGTTGGTTAAGCCACTGCCTTCGGCTCAGGTCATGATCCTGGAGTCCCTGGATCGAGTCCCGCATCAGGCTCCCTGCTCGGCGGGGAGTCTGCTTTGCCCTCTGACCCTCCCCCCCTCATGCTCTCTCTCTCTATCTCATTCTGTCTCTCAAAATAAATAAATAAAATCTTTAAAAAAAAAAAAAAAAGAAAAGTGGAAAAAGGGAAATCATTTGGGAATTCACAGGAAATAAGCATCAATTACCTTTATTTTTTTAGAAAGGAGGAAAAGCAGTGAAAATTGTAATGCTGAGAAAATAGTGTTGTAAATGATGACCTACCTCTTCTTTTTTTGCCTAAATAGTTACTTATCTTAAATAGAGGTATAAAATAGAATACTTTCTCTTCCATGCACAACCCTTCCAGGTATTTTGGCAATGCTAGTAGACTCCAATTCACTCAGACTATAAACATTTATCAGGCTCCTGAGAACAAGCACACTCTCAAATTGGCTGAATTTGGTCTGTTTCCCTAATCATAATCTTTCCAATTTCTTAATCAAATTCAATGTTATTACTCCTTAATAATTAAAGCCAAGCTAACACTACTATTTTTAAATTTCACCTTTTTTTTCCCCTGACACCCTTGTTAGCAAGATACCAGGTTAAATGAGCAGTGCCATTTTAGCTAAACTAGTTCCACTTATTTAGAACATTGATTTAAGAAACAATTTGTAGGGATGCCTGGATAGCTCAGTCGTTAAGCGTCTGCCTTCGGCTCAGGTCATGATCCCAGGGTCCTGGGATCGAGTCCCACATCGGGCTCCTTGCTCAGTGAGGAGCCTGCTTCTCCCTCTCCCTCTGCTGCTCCCCCTGCTTGTGCTCTCTCTCTCTCTCTGACAAATAAATAAATAAAAATCTTAAAAAAAAAAAAAAAGAAAGAAAGAAACAAGTTTTAACCTGATGCTACTTGAAACTTTGAATAGGTGCTGCTGCTTCTTAAGAAAAAATATTGGGGAGCTAGGTGATAAAGTCATATTTATTTTAATGTGATCCCAACATATGCTAAAAAGGAAAAAATTAGAAAATCTATTCACTCTGTAATGGAAATGGCTTCATAAAACTAAAAAGATTTGGTAATACTGAGCAACAGTCCATGAGAAACTGGTTATTGTCAACACTCGGTGCCTAGTTTGCTAGTTAATGAGGTGAGAAGAAACCAAGAGTGGTTAATATTCTCACAAACTGATCATAATCAAATCATTATAATGCTAATTATGGAATTAAGGGGATTGTAACCACGAAAATAAAAATAAATATAAAATCACTGGCTTTGTTCGAAATGTGTTATGGCAAAGGTTATTTTCTAAAGCTAGATGGAACTCAAAAAAGATGGCACTTCTGTGGAAATGGCTTTATCAGAAAAAATCAGGTTGTGCTGGTTTTAATGATAGCACCTAAAAAATATTTATCCTTGTTTTGCCTTGTAAGTCTAGGAAAGAAACTCTCAACCAACTCATTGAGATATCTAATTTCCTAAAGATCATATATACTCACAGGGAAAGTCATTACTAAAATAAACTTTTTTTTTTAAAGATTTTATTTATTTATTTCACAGAGAGAGACACAGTGAGAGAGGAATCACAAGCAGGGAGAGCGGGAGAGGGAGAAGCAGGCTTCCCGCTGAGCAGGGAGCCCGATGTGGGGCTCGATCCCAGAACTCTGAGATCATGACCTGAGCCGAAGGCAGACGCTTAATGACTGAGCCACCCAGGTGCCCCTAAGATAAACTATTTTTTATAATGTTGGAAATTTTATTAGATTTATTACTTGGTTCTCAATCCATGTATTTTCAAGAGCTAAATTAACAGTCTTCATTCTAGAATGTCAATACAGATATTTATTTATATGACACTAACAGATTTTATCTAATTTTGCTAATAATAACTAACCTCAGAACTATTGCCTCTTTTCATTGAATTTGTCAATTTTTAGAGCATTTTCTTTTGACATAGTATGATACTAAAATTTTAACCTAATGAAGACAATACAGTCCCTATTATGGCTTGAGAACCTAAAAACCCCCACAAACTTTTTAATTCAAATTTACTTTACTTTTTTCTGAATATAATATAATCCATTTTGATTGCAAAAATTTGAGAAAACCAGAAAAAGTATAAAGACAAAAAAGAAAAGAATCGGTTTAATCTTACAAATCAAAGGCAAGTACTATTAACTGGTATTCCTTCCTTTTATCTATCTCCTTTAAATAGTTAAAATCACAGAAATATACCAATTTGTTTTACATTATTTTCATTTAAAATGATTGCGAATATGAAAAAATGTTCAACATCACTCAGCATCAGGGAAATACAAATCAAAACCACAATGAGATACCACCTCACACCAGTCAGAATGGCTAAAATTAACAAGCCAGGAAACAACAGATGTTGGTGAGGATGTGGAGAAAGGGGAACCCTCTTACACCATTGGTGGGAATGCAAGCTGGTACAACCACTCTGGAAAATGGTATGGATATGGAGGTTCCTTAAGAATTTAAAAATAGAACTGCCCTATGACCCAGCAATTGCACTACTAGGTATTTACTCTAAGGATACAAACATAGTGATCCGAAGGGGCTCCTGCACCCAATGTTTATTGCAGCAATGTCCACAATAGCCAAAATATGGAAAAAGCCCAGAAGTCTATTGACAGATGAATGGATAAAGAAGATGTGGTGTATACACACACACACACACACACACACACACACAGGAATATTATGTAGCCATCAAAAAATGAAATCTTACCATTTGTAACAATGTGGATGAAACTAGAGGGTATTACTTTGAGTGAAGTAAGTCAATCAGAGAAAGACAATTACCATATGATTTCACTCATATGTGGAATTTAAGAAACAAAACAGAGGATGATACAGGAAGGGAGGGAAAAATAAAGTAAGATGAAATCAGAGAGGGAGACAAACCATAAGAGACTCTTAACTATAGGAAAGAAATTGATGGTTGATGGAGGGGAGGTGGGTAAGGGGATGGGTTAACTGGGTGATTTAGGAGGGCACTTGATGTAATGAGCACTGGGTATTATATGCAACTGATGAATCATTAAACTCTACCTCTGAAATTAATAATACACTATATGTTAATTGAATTTTAAAAAGTAAATAAAAGAAATAAATAAATTAAAAAATAAAATGAGAATAAGCACTTTCTATGTCATCTCTAGCTGCATGGTATTGTACAGAATGGGTTAACTACAGTTTATTTTACTATTACATTATTAATAGATTTTTTTAAAAATATTTCTAATTTTTACTATTACATAATAAAAGATATCTTTGTGTAGGATAAAAATTATAATGAAAAGCCCAAGCAGAATTTGAAGCAGACAGATGTTCGTTCAAATCCTAGCCCAGCTACTTGGGAATTTTGGTGAGAAGTGAATATACAATGTGAGTAAAGCCAATCACACAGTAAGCAATCAATGAATTAAAGCTATTATAATAAAGCTTTCCCTAAATTTTAGAATATTTTCTTATATATACCCTGTGATTGGATTTCTTGGGTAAACAATGTAAGCATTTTTTTTTTAAGATTGTATTTATTTATTGGAGAGAGAGAGATAGAGATAGCAAGAGAGAGAAGGAACAGGGAGGAGAGGGAGAAGCCAGCTCCCCACTGAGCAGGGAGCCCAATGCAGGCTCAATTCTGGGATCATGACCTGGGCTGAAGGCAGACGCTTAACCGACTGAGACACCCAGGCGCCCCCACAACGTAAGCATTTTTAAGGATTTTCATACATATTGTCAAATTATTCTCCAAAGTGGCAAACCAATTTAAACTCTCATCAGTATTATATGAGAAGTGATCCGCAGCAAAATTAGGTGTTCTCGTATTTTTTAATTCAGTAGATAAAAATGTTATCTCATTTTAACTTTTACCCTTTTGAGCATTAGTAACATTATACTTTTTAAAACATGCATTAATCATTTGTACCTTTTAAATAAATTATCTATTCATGTGTTTTGCCCATTAATATATTGGAGTCATATAAATTTTTATAACTGCTTTAAATATTAGGGCTATTAATAATTTGTCATATGTGTAGTTAAATAACTTGCTCGTTTCTCTATTTTTAAATTTGCTCATAATATCCTCATATTGAGAAATTTTGTATTTTCTACAGTAAAATCTATTATTCTTTTCCTTTATGAATTTTTCCACTGTTGTCCAGAAATTGGAAAAAATCACCTTTTATTTCTATTAGGTCAAATTAACTTTAATATTCTAAAATTGCCTTTTTAGTCTTTATAAAACATATTTTGTTTTATACTGTTAAATGAGAATCCAAATTTAATTTTTCTCCAAGTCGCTAAACAATTGCCCAAATAAGATTTATTAAATAATCCTTCCCTTTCTTACTGATCTACAATGTCTTCATTATGATGTATAAAACTTTTATACATAATAAAGTTTAATTTTACAAGTTACCAAAATTAATCAAAGATATTATCCATTGTACCTGATTTGCTTTTGAAAGAGGAGTTGTGATTAAAGATCCCTGAGGCAACCCTCACCCATAATTATCTCCCACACCCACTGGGTTTAGGAGATTGCTAAGGCAAGAAAGGAGGAGGCACAAAGGAGAGTAAGAGTAACTGAAAAAAGTCTACATTTTAGTTATTTAGTTATTTACTTTTGAGAGAAAGAGAGAGTGTGTGTGCAGGCCCATGTGTGCGAGCAGGGTGGGGAAGGGAAGAGGAAGAGGGAGAATCTTAAGCAGGCTCCACTCCCAGCACAGGGCTCAGCCTCTGGATCCTGAGATCATAACCTGAGCCAAAATCAAGAGTCAGATGCTTAACTGACTGAGCCACCCAGGCACCCCCAAAAGTCTATATTTTAGTTCATGGTCATTCCTTTCTTCTCACTGTGCCCACAATAAGCCTACATCATTAACAGAGTGAGATAAAATACAAGCAACATTTACAAGCACTTACAGTGTTCCAGGTCCTTGTATCCTTTCTCCCTCCCCCACCCCCAAAATAGGTAGACATTGTTTTTTTAATTTTGCAACTATAGAAATACATTCAGCAATTTTAACTAAGCTACACAATACCACACAATTAGTAAGTGGCCAAAGTTAAATTTGAACCTAAGTCTTTCTGAATCAAAAATCATATTTGTTGGGCGCGTGGGTGGCTCAGTTGGTTAAGCGACTGCCTTCGGCTCAGGTCATGATCCTGGAGTCCCGGGATCGAGTCCCACATCAGGCTCCCTGCTCAGCAGGGAGTCTGCTTCTCCCTCTGACCCTCCTCCCTCTCATGTTCTCTGTCTCTCATTCTCTCTCTCGCAAATAAATAAAATCTTAAAAAAAAAAAATAAAATAAAAAAAAAATCATATTTGTTGAAAATACCCTTAGTTAGAAAGAATCAATCAATCTCTCTCAATCTCTCTCTCTCTCCAGATCATTTCCTTTTCTGAAGTACTATCTTAATATCCAGATTGCATGTAGCATATAATATAATTTGGAGTTTTTATACTCATCAAGGGTAAGTGTGCATGTGAAGTTGAAAGGGTGATGAGGAAGGAATCTCATGGTTGGGATGCAGGAACCCTGCTACAAAGGGTATGGACAGTTCTTCAGAAGGTATGAGGATGTGACCACATTTCAACAGATCACCAGGGTCAATGAGGGCAACATTAGGACCAGATAATACTAGCTATAACTTAAAGGATGCAAGACCATGTGAAACACATACTAGCAATGGACCTTCCCTCACTACTAATGCCATCAATGACCATAGCTTAAGGTCCTCAGACCCTCAACCCAGGAGGAGGAAGGAAAAGAAAGTAAAACAGTCCTGACTGTGACAATTTCCAACATGAAGTGACTGAATAATCAAATAAATTTGATCAAATTTTTGGATTTCATTTTCTGTGTCATGAAGAGTGGGGATTCAGTTTCAAAAATTCAAATAAGCTATAAAAAGTAATTGTAAAATATACAATAGACACTCATGAACAGAGCC
The DNA here is from genome assembly GCF_002201575.2 of Neomonachus schauinslandi. Classification (NCBI taxonomy): domain Eukaryota; kingdom Metazoa; phylum Chordata; class Mammalia; order Carnivora; family Phocidae; genus Neomonachus; species Neomonachus schauinslandi. Next base: position 103,371,558 of record NC_058405.1, read on the forward strand.
CCACTCAAACTAAGTTGAAAGAGGAGATTGCTGAGGACTCAAAGGCATAGGCAGCCTGCAGTAAGTGAGAATAAGAAAGCAGAAAATCAGGCTACCCTCCTTCCTGTCTTCTCCTAGCTCATACTTGCTGCTCTGCCTCCTGGCCTCATCTTGGACAAGAAGAAAGAGCTGCTCTGCTTCTCCCCATAAATGCTCAGTGTCAGTCAAGAGGTCTCCAGCTCATAATACCAGTGGCTCCTGCCATTCCAAATCCCATTTCCTCATTCCTTGCTTGACATTTCTGACTTAATGCACTCCTACTGATTTCTTACTCATCTCAGTCTTCCTTTCTCTTTGCTAGCACTTTTTCGTCTACTTTATACCCCAATGTAAATGTCATTTACATTGTCATTTGGTGGAGATGGAACCCACGTACTCTGTGTGTGTGTGTGTGGATACACATGTGTATGGTATATATAATGCTGGATTTATGGATTATATGAGATGGATACAAATCTCAGTCCAAATCTCATGTTTTGCAAGAAGTATAACATGTGTCTTTTTCTATAATTCAGTTTTCTTTCTATTTCGGGTCCACATTCTGCTATAGTGGTAGAAACTCAGCGTTAACCAGTTCATGCCCACACTGTTCCCTTTTCCTAGGATTATGCCAAAGTTTTGGGACATGTCTAATGCCAAAAGTATGCCTCTGGAAAATCTACCATTTGCTCCTTCCAGATTCATTCTCAATTCATCTCCACCCCAGTTCTTTGTCCTGGAGCCTGAATTGAGTGGAACACATCCAGACAGAATCAGCCTTTTCTCTATACGATTCCTTTTCTTCTGGTTTCTAATATCTGCCTCCCTTCAGCCCTTAAGGCCTAGCAGCGCCAACAATGCTAGCCCGGGATTCCTCGCAGCCTGCTGCTGCTAACCGCAGGTTCCCTGGCTCTACACTGTGCTCACACATCTGTAATCATTCCTTTTGTAAATAGTCCCTCCCCAAACTATCCCACTGGGAGGGTACCAGCAGTTTATTGCTGTGACACAGTTCCAGGATGTCCATTTCCATACAGAGATTCTGAGATATCTTTCGTTCTATCTGGTTCCTGGTTGTCAGATTACAAGGTTTCCACAGCAACTTTCCACATGTTTGTTGTCCACTCCAACCTGCAGGTCTTGTAACTCTCCCTACTGCTATTTCTGGGCCACACTGGGGACCAGAAATGCCTGTGGGGTTGTCAAGGCCCTGTCTACCCAGACTTTGTGTGCACTCACTCCGTCTCTGCTTTCAGGGTTGCAACATGCAGGGAGATCCCTCTCTCTCTACTCTGTCTACCTTATGCAACCCATTAGCATGGGGTATGTTTGACAGGTGGGAGATGGGGAGAGAAAGGGTGCATGACATATCAAGAAAGGAAAAATATATACCACAACATAGAGAAGTGTATTAATATTTAAACATCATGACCCTGTAATAAATCTATAAAACTGAATATTTAACCATCCAGCTTGTGGGTTCTAAAAATAAGGATTTAAACATTCCTATTGCTAAATGTCAGGCTCTTCATTTATATAGCAAATTAAAGTTTGAAAAGCACTTCACATATAAAAGTCATTGGATCTTCAAGACAAACCCTAAAAGGATTATAAAACATGTTCCATGTTATAGGCTGAACTGTGTCCCCCACAAAATTCATATGTTGAAGTCCCAACTTCCAGTATCTCACAAAGTAACCATATTTGGAGAAAAGGTCTTTAAAATGATCATTCAGTTAATATAAGGTCTTTAGAGTGGTTTATAATCTAATATGACTTATGTCCTTTTAAGAAGAGGAAATTCGGACACAGACATGCACACATGCAGAGGAAAAGCCATGCAGAGTCAGAGGGAAAAGATGGCCCTAGGAAACTCACACACTCCATTTTATACATCAGGAAACTGAAGTTTAGAGAATTTTAAAAGCCTACCAGAAACCCACAGATTGTTTTACAGTATTATTTACAATAAGTTTTTACACTTGTAATCTTAATAATACTTAAATCCAGGCTGCCTCACACCCTCTATTACCTCTCTCAAATGTTTGTAATGTGCTCTGCAACTGTATGATATTACTGTCGTATGAGAATATTCATGAGAATATGTGTATAAACCTCTTCAAAGTCAAGCAATGCATCTATGGGCTTAGGCCACCAAGTAGTGGCTGCCTCCAGGCAGTTTCCAGACTCTTGCTTCCCTCCTCTCTCCACTCCATCTGCTGCCTTTCCAATCCTTTCCTGAATTGGCAGGCCCACTCAAAGGCTGAAAAAGAGGGAAAGAGGTGAGGGAGGAAACCTACCTAGCGCAGCAAGTGACCTGCATTGAAACGCTGTGAGGTACATGAAGGAGAGGACACTACTGCAAGTATTCAATTCCCAGTGTGGCCAGGCTGAAAAGCAGAAAACCGAGAAAGCAACAGTAATTTCTAATTTTGTTCTGAATCTGAGCACAAAAGATTGAGACTGCATAGTGCAGGAGGGTGAAAGGACAAGAGGGAAATGAAAAAGCTTGGGTTATGGGCTCGGATTTATGGCCTCCTTATCAAGAAGTTTGAGCAAATTAGTTTTACTCTTGGGCTTCCATATCCTTACCACCAAAATGACTATGTTACAGTCAAGGTTTCTTCTAGCTCTAACATTTGGTGAGATTTTTACCTGACACTGTGATTTTGTGCTTTTTCAAGGAAGTATAGATTACATCATATAGTCCCATTGCCATTTGAACCTCAATGTCAAGTTTTAATGCTCATGCTTTATTTAGGAAAATAAAGAATATTCTCAGTGTAATAGTGTTATTTGGAAATCAATTATTCCAATTTAAATAAAGTAGAAAAAACCTTGATTTACATAATCATAGCAAATGTTCCATTCATTTATTCATTCAATTAACCAAAATTGAAGGAACATCTACTATGGACTAAGTACTTACTATGCCTACCCTTTGGAGCTCATAGTCTCTCTAGTGAGAAACAGAAACAGTATGGTGTGGAAAATGCTGTGGGCTGTTTCGAATATAGGTAAGCTCAGAGTGGCATGGCAACCTCTAAAAGGGAATAGAGGACACCTAACCCAAGTCTTGCAAGGACCAGGGATCAAATTCTATTAAGACAAAAGTAGTAATTTGTACAACATCCCAGAGAGGGCTGGGCATACTTAAGGAATTATAAGAAAATGGGAGCTCAGCCTATCAAAAAGCTGGGTATTTTGAAGACTAAATCATAAAAGACTCTCATACACTGTTTATTAATGAGCCCAAACACAGAAAGCTAAATTCCTTTGCTATTCACTACTGTTTTAAAGATTTCTAAGAGATGTGAATCCTATATGTCAATCCCTCATATTTATTATATCCATACTTGCCTTGGGAAGCAAACATGCCTGAAATCTTAGGTATGGAAAAGACCTTATTAATCAGCTGGTTCAACCAACTCATTCAGGGATAAACTGAATGCTCCCAGGTCTCATAGTAGCAGAGACAAATCTAGATCCCAAGTATCTGGACTCCCATTTCAATGTTTTTGGTTGTTTGGTTGGTTGGTTTTGTTTTTTTCCTACTGAATCTCTCTGTACTTCCCATCAGCCTTTACACATAAACTTGAGAATGAAATCAGTGGTCTCTGTTATTCAATTGATCAAGCAATCAATCATTTAGAAGGCATGACAGACCTATAAATGTCTTAGAATCCACCATGATTATATGCCAGGTGTACTGCCATATATATTTATTTGTTTAGTCCATAAACCAAATTATACCTTCTGTTGGAATTGTCTTGGCTGCCAATATCCATGAATGGAGACAGTGAAAGGACATCACAATAATTTCCCCAGAGTCAAGCAAAGAAGTGGATATTGATTTATGGTTCATTTGGCAAACATTTCATGAGCACCTACTACATGCCAGGCACCGTCCTAAACAGCATCAGTGAAAAACAGAATAATTGTAAGAAGACAGCATCCAGGCCACATGGTGCTTATCTACTGAGCAAAATAGACAACAAACAAAGAAACTAATCTACATAATTATAATGTCAAACAACAATAAGTATAAGGCAAAGTTTCAAAATGCAGCAAGTGAAAAAAATTTTCTTTAAATTCTGAAGGAACAGAAAGTGCAATAAGAAGAAACTGTAATGACTCACTTCCAGAAAAGAAAGATACTTGGATATATTGAAGCCTTTCACATTCACCTTCCTCTGCCGTGGAGTAATTCTTAGAAACGTAGTGGGCAGAAGTAGGAGGCATTCTCAAATTTTTTTCTGGAGTGTCAAGAACCACCCTCCTAGCTCTTATCAGACTGGTTTTTAGAGAGACATCAAACCTCAGCACTTTCTTCTCCAAACATGAGGTAGTCCGTGTTTTTATATCAATGAGCAATGGCTCTTCTAACATTTCTAGAAGAGTTCACGGTCCCCTTTGAATATCTGATTTAATCTTCTTTTTTTTTTTTTAAGATTTTATTTATTTATTTGACAGAGACAGACAGCAAGAGAGGGAACACAAGTAGGGGGAGTGGGAGAGGGAGAAGCAGGCTTCCCACGAGCAGGGAGCCCAATGTGGGGCTCGATCCCAGGACCCTGGGATCATGACCTGAGGCAAAGGCAGATGCTTAACAACTGAGCCACCCAGGCGCCCCATGAATATCTGATTTAAAATAGAGAACTTCCCTTCCCCAAAATACCCACTAGTGCCTACATAGAAAATGTTGCATTAAATTTCAGGGGAACCATTGAAGACCAATGATCCTCCTAGCAACCACTCCAAAAAAATATTTTTTTCCTGCATTATGGTGAGTGGATTCTAACTGGTTTAGGCCCAGTGGACTGTGATCCAAGAGTTCTCCGGTTTAAAAATTGCACATGTTCAGAGACCTCTTGGCCAAAGGGCTTTAGGTTGCCAGGCTGCACTGCTCAGGGAGCAAAATTCACATGTGGTACCAGCAGTACTATTGACTGCTGGTTATTAAAGACCAAATAGGATTGCAATCCTCTTAATTTAGAAAAAGAATTTTAAATATACATGTGAAATTAGGTGCTACTGAAAGGCACAGAATAAATATAACAACAAAATCCTCAAAACAGTGGTTCTCAATTCATATTCACACACATATTAGAATCACTTGGGGAGTATTTAAAAAGACTGATGCTCAGGACCAAATCAGACCAATGAAATCAAATCTCTCAGAGTGGGGCCCAGGACCTGGTGGTGGTTAAAATCTCCCCAGATAATTCCAGTGCAAAGCCTGGTTGCAACCCACTGTTTTAGAAGGGCTGACTAACTCTCATGCATTGTGAACCTAGCTATAGTGAATTAAAAGAAATGCTTAAAACTAAATCCAATTGATAAGAGTTGTTTATGCAGTTGATCAGAACTTAAAGCCCAATAATTCTAATGGTTCTGAATAGTCCTAACATTTCACAGAATATATGAGGAACAGAAAACCTATCAGTAAATAGGTAGTTGGTTTCCTTTTATGGATCAAAACAAACACAAATACCTGTGAGCAAACATTCTTCCTACTCCTTCCTGGAATTCCAGTAACTAGCTTAGTTAGACACATATGAAGGCTTAATTAACATTTGCTGATTTAACCACGCTATTTTGGTCCTTTCTTTCTCCATCAAACACTCTGGGAAAGAGAACATCAGGATCATTCAGTAGGTTATCTAATGGGGCATTTAACTGCACCCTTGAGAAGCAATATTACTGAATTCATTCTTTCATTAAAATATTGACTATCTACCATGTGCCAATTACCATAATTTGTGTGAGGGATGATAATGATAATAATTTAATCCTTTCCAAATCATTTCCAACATCTTCTTTTAAACAATTATTGGACCTTAGTTCCAAGAAGATTAAGAGACCCTCAAGACCGCAGAGTTAGTGTGTGGCAGAGGGTAAACTGGAACTCCAATCTTCTAATTCCCAATGTGATGCTATTTTGTAGGGAGCAAAGTACATCACTTTTATTATATGTGTAAATTTAAAGTAATAAGACTAATTCTGAAAGTAGATGATTGTGTGGAAAGAAGTCACATGTGTAACATAGAGGAACTTCCCAGTTCTATCAGTTTTGTGTAAGTAACTTTGGGATTAGAAATAGGTTCCCTGGGATGCCCGGGTGGCTCAGTCTATTAAGCGTCTGCCTTTGGCTCAGGTCATGATCCCAGGGTCCTGGGATCGAGTCCCACATCGGGCTCCTTGCTCAGTGAGGAGCCTGCTTCTCCCTCTGTCTGCTGCTCCCCCTGCTTGTGCTCTCTCTCTCTCTGACAAATAAATAAATAAAAATCTTAAAAAAAAAAGAAAGAAAGAAATAGATTCCCTTTCGTGATTGGGTTGAAATGATTTTTGTACTTAGAGCAAATAATATCAAGTTCTTTGTAAGGTAAAGAAAATTGTCTCTGAGACTCTAAGAGAATAACTGAGGTAAGTAAAGCAAAGAATAATTTGAGACCAGCACATAAGGCTTAAGGAAAATGGAAAGAATATGTTGTTTTCAAAATAAATCTCTAATTTCACACAAAAATAATCAATCATTCAGAGATTTCAGTTATTCGTATAGACTACTGTGAGAATTCTTAAAATTTAGGTGGGGGGGAACCCCTAATCAACAAATACTGATCCCCTTGCTAACCTCATCTCCCACCATTCTTCCTCTCATTCTCTAGTCAGCAGCTATAACCTCCCAATGTCCCTCAGGAAGGCCAAGGTCGAACCCCTCAGGGCATTTCTACAAGGGATTGTCTTTCCAACTCTTGAAATGGGGCATACCTTTGTCTTTTAATCTCTGCATATTTGTCCTTCCCAAGAGGTCTTTTTCTGACAACCCTATCTTCTGCCTCAGCTTATGCTATACCCCTACACTGCCCTTTGATTTTCTTCTGAGCACTGATTTTACTTCCTTGTTTACATGGACATCTCCTCTACCAGTGTGCACGTGCTAGGAAGGCAGAATTCTGGCTTTCTTTTTCATTGCTGTATTTCTGCCACTAGAGCAATTGCCTGCTTCACTGCATTCAATAATATTTTAATATTTGTAGTTGTTAGTAAGGAAGAAAAAAACAAACAGGTAGATTCAATGGTCCACATATAATACTAAAATTCAGACAAGTAGAAAGATGTCATGTCTGTGATGAGCACCGGGTGTTATATGCAACTGATAAATTATTGAACACTACATCTGAAACTAATGATGTACTATGTGTTGGCTAATTGAATTTAAAGTAAAAAAAAGTTAGATTGTACAGGCATTTTAACACCCATAAATTATAGGGTTTATTTTGTCAGCTGGAGTGTTAAGATGTTTAAGATCCTGCCTTATGTATTGGAGAGTTTATTAACATAATTATTATATATACAAAACAATAAATTTTCTAACTTACAAATAAATAAGTAAATAAATAAATAAATCATGTGTTCCCCAGCTGATTGGTATAAAATAAAGATGAATAAAATCCAGTGCCGTCAAGGAGGTTAAAAATGTACCCTATAACACCTCGTGGAACTCTAAATTGGTGCAACCTTTGGAGGGAGAGAGTTGGCAGTGTCTAACAAATTTTTATTTTATTTATTTATTTATTTTAAGATTTTATTTATTAATTTGGCAGAGAGAGAGCACAAGCAGGCAGAGCAGCAGGCAGAGGGAGAGGGAGAAGCATGCTCCCCGTGGAGCAGGGAGCCGGATATGGGGTTTGATCCCAGGACCCTGGGATCATGACCTGAGCTGAAGGCACTTAACTGACTGAGCCACCCGGGCACCCCTCTAACAAATTTTTAATGTGCACATTTTTCACCTATGTATTTCTCTTCCCATCTATTGTCTTATTACTATAGTCAACATAAACCAATAATAAGTTGTACATGGATGTTTACAGAAGATTATATGTAAAGGAAAAACTTTGCCAAGTTTTCAAATGTACATCAATGGTTAAATAAGTTGTAATACATAGAAATAAATATTAAGTAGGTGTTTAAAAAGGATGAGGAAAATCTAAGTGGACTGGCATAGGATATCTGTGATACACTGCTAGCTATTTTAAATGAGGCATAGAACCATATGTCTATTGATTCATAGAAATAGATTTGTAAGGATACTCACCAAATTGTCAACTACTTTTACTTCTAAGTAAGGAGCAGCACTGTGGCAAGGGGATGGCAATGAGGGGGAAATTTTCACATTTTATGTACTGTCAATAAATAGTTCATTGTTTTAAAAAAATTATTATAATTTGTTTTTAATAAAAACATGCTGGCTTTCCAAAAATATCCCTATCTTGGGGTTCTTGAGAAACCTAGCCTAACCTGTTGTCAGATGATCTCGTCAGAAAATAATTGCCAGATTAGAAGCTTCATGAGTACAGAAAACATATGTGTTTGGGGCTCTATCTGCCTGTTTGAAAATCTGACACATAGAATGCACTCAGTACAATACATCAAATGAATGACAAAAATGTCAGGGAATAATTTAGCTGCTGTAATTTATAAATTAGTCAACAGTATAGACTTTTTTTAAACAGGAATATTCCTCAAATTTGAAGTTATCAAAAAATTTAAAATTTTTTTAAAAGTTAGAATTCTTCATGTTTTTTAAAATTCTCTAAATTTAAAGCATACTGGTTAAAGTATCGTGAACAGGCTTTGCCTTCAATCATTTTGGTAGAATTCTAAGAATTGAGACAAGGGTGTTTTGTTTGGTTCTGTTTATTTTTTACTGTATTGTCAGCCAATCAAGTTGTGTTGCTTATCATTTTGTTATTGTGGTAAAATATACATAACATGAAACTGAGCAACTTACCATTTTTAAGTGTACAGTTCAGTGGCATTAACTATATCTTCATTATTGTGCCACCATCACTACCCTATATCTCCAAATGCTTTTCATTTTGCAAAACTAAAACTCTCTACCCATTAAATAATAACTCTCCATTCCCACCTCCATTCTACTTTGTATCTCTAGCTCTATTCTAGATACTTTATATAAGCAAATCACGCAGTATGTCCTTTTGTGACTAGCTTATTTCACTGAGCAGAATGTCTTCAAGTTTCATCCATGTTGTTGTATATGTTAGAATTCCTTTCCCTTTTGAGGCTGTATAATATTCCATCATATGAATGCATCACATTTTGTTTATCTATTCATCTGTCAATGGACATTTGGGTCTTCCACCTTCTGGCTATTGCAAATAATGCTGCTATAGACATGGGCATACAAATATCTCTTTGAATTCCTGCTTTCAGTTATTTTGGATATATATTCAGAAGTGGAATCACTGGATCATATGGCAATTCTATTTTTTAATTTTTTGAGAAACTGCCATACCGTTCTCCATAGCAGCTGCACCATTTTACACTCCCACCAACAGTGCACAAGAATTCGAATTTCTCCACGTCCCCCCTAACACTGGTTATTTTCTGGGTTTTTGATAGTAACCATCCTAATGGGTGTGAGGTGTTATGTTGCTGCTTGCTTTCTGAAATAGCAAAAACTGGAAAAACCTAAACCTCAATGAACAGCACAAAGAGATTATGCTATTTTTACTCTAAGACATTTTTTTTTTAATTTTAACAACTCTGAAGTCAGGATTCATATTACAACTGATGTCATCTTATAGTTATATTTAATAGCACTATTTAACATCTCAATGGCATTTAAAACAATGGTGTGGTTTTTTTTTTAAGATTTTATTTATTTATTTGAGAGAGAGAGAATAAGAGAGAGCACATGAGAGGGGGGAGGGTCAGAGGGAGAAGCAGACTCCCTGCTGAGCAGGGAGCCTGATGCGGGACTCGATCCAGGGACTCCAGGATCATGACCTGAGCCAAAGGCAGTCGCTTAACCAACTGAGCCACCCAGGCGCCCAAAACAATGGTGTTTTAAAATTAATACTGTTTTAGATTCAGTGAAATATGGAACATCCAAAATTTTAAACCACAAAGGATTAGATAAAGTATCTGAATTATATAGCAATAAAGATTAGTTGTAACAATCAACTTAAATGTACCCAAGAGAAAAAGTAACCAGGTAACAAGAAAAGGAATAATTATCATGAATTTTAAAAAAATATTTAAAGTAGTAAGGATACAGGTTAATTCCAGATCCTACTAGATCCTAAGCTGTGTAACTTTTGGCAAGTTACTTAACTGCTCTGTGGTGCAACTTCTATACCTACAAAATGGAAATAACAATATTTCTATGATATTATACCTACAGGCTTATATCCTATTTGTTAGAACTTAGCAAATGGCAACAGGGATAGAGGATAATTTTTTTTTGAGAGGATGATTTCTATTTTTCCCCCTAAGGTAAAATCAGAGCTTCTATCATTAAAGAAAGGAAAAAGTAATAGGAAATAATTTTCAGTCTTTATCAAAGGTGCTTAAGTTATTCCAATAAATACCCAGTAATAGTTCACTATTTTTCTGAACTAACACCCTATTTTTAGATTTTTTTCATGCATTAAATCTTTATATTAAAGATATTTCTGAGGTACAGGGCAGCTGAGTGGTTCAGTCAGTTAAATGTCCAACTCTTGATTTCGCTTCAGGTCATGATATCAGGGTCCTGAGATGGAGCCCTGCATCAGACTTCATGCTCAGCACGACATCTGCTTGAGATTCTCTCTCTCCCTCTCCCTCTGGCCCTCCCCTAACTCCCACAAATCTCTAAATAAATAAATAAATAAAATTTTAAAAAAAGAGATATTTATGAGGTACAACAATGACTGAGAGCAATATAGAAATATATAAGTAAAAACAAGCAAAATTTTTTTTCTGAAAAGATTTAAATTGCTAAAGATACATTTGCAAAGCCTCTCTCCAAATGCTTAAAAATATGACTATATAAAATGGTATATATAATCAAATTCCATTTCAACTCAATTTTCCTTTGTTATGAACCAAAACAATTTTGACCAGTATGACATGTTAATGTGTAATCCTGCATGACACTATATGTTCAGACAGTGATTATGATTTACTGCATTACCGTTTTGCAGATTTTATAAATGAGGTATATATGTTTAGGCCCATGGTATCTGTCCTAGATAATAGTAGATTTTGGAAAATTCTACCAAAGCATGTGCCAGGAACTACAAGGGACTGGAAGATAGGAAGGAAATAGCCTTTAATGTGTCTCCCCTGGGTGGGCTGTGGTGAGAAACAGATAGATTGAACACCTGTCTCATGGAAGATAGCAGCATGGAAGAAAGTCCTCAGCATGACATGGTCACCAGTCTGCAACTAATTAAGTGCACTTAAGTCTATGTTGAGCCACTTCTATCCTCAGTGCCCTTTCCTCTTTTTAAAGATTACATAGAAGCAGGATAAAACAGGAACTAACTAACCTCAATTAACATTTTAAAATTCTGAAAGATCTTCTATACCTTTAAGATTAGAGTGCTTAAGAAAAATTGTAAAAAGTGAAGTAACACACTAATTCAATATGGTATGAATTTAAAATACCAAAGTTTAAAGTGGAATATACCAAACTTCAGAAGACATAATAAAATGCTAATGCCAAAATCAAAATGAATAACCGAGTTGCCCTGAAGTGTAATTTCAAAGACTAGCTATAGGAGAAGCACTTCTAGAATAATGGAGTAAGGACTTCCAAAAATTAGCTCCTTCGTATAATGACAATAATTGTCAAAATCAACTTCTTCAGAACTCTGAATATTAAGCAAAGGCTTTCAATGATTCAAGAAAAACAGTTGAATCCTGATAAGAACATCAACATTTGTGGGTAACTTAGTTTTTGCCTTATTCCTATTCCTTTCTCACCACCGTTGTGGCAGCCTTGACAACTGGCAGCCTCAAAATAATGGTAACTGTGAAAACCAAATGCCATGATTTAAAAGGGGGCAAAAGATCTGAACAGACACCTCATTAAAGAAGAAATGCAGATGGAAAATAAACATTTAAAGACATGATCAATGTTATATGTCATTAAGAATTGCAAATTAAAACAATGAGATACTAACCCCCACCTACTAGAATGGCAAAAATCTAAAATCCTGACAAACCAAATGCTGGTAGAGCAACAGGAACTCTCTCATTCATTGTTGGTGTGAATGCAAAATGATACAGCTGCTTTGGAAGACAATTTGGCAGTTTCTTACAAAATTAAACATACTCTTACCATATGATTCAGCAATCATGCTCCTTGGTATTGACCCAAAGGAGCAGAAAACACATCCACACAGAAACCTGTGCATGAATGTTTATAGCAGCTTTATTCTTAATTGCTAAAACTTGGAAGCAACCAAAATGTCCTTTTATTAAATGAATGAATGAATAAACTGCGGTACATCCAGACAATGGAATATTTTTCAGCACTAAAATGCAACACGCGGGAGGGGGGGGGGCGCCTGGGTGGCTCAGCCGTTAAGTATCTGCCTTCGGCTCAGGTCATGGTCCCAGGGTCCTGGGATCGAGCCAGGCTCCGCGGGAAGCCTGCTTCTCCCTCTCCCACTCCCCCTGCTTGTGTTCCCTCTCTCGCTGTGTCTCTTTCTGTCAAATAAATAAATATAATCTTTAAAAAATAAAATAAAATAAAATGCAACACGCAATCAAACCATGAAAACACATGGAGGAAACTTAAATGCGTATTAATGAAAGAAGCCACCCTGAAAAGAATGCATAGTATATGATTCCAAAAAGATGACATTCTGTAAAAGACAAAACTATGAAGAAAGGAAAAAGATCTGGTTGCTAGGAGTCAGGGGGAAGGAGGGATGACTAGGTGGAGCATGGAGGATTTTTAGGACCATGAAACAAGTCTGTATGATACTTAATGGTGGATACATGTCATTATACATAAAATATATACAAGAGTGAACCCTAATGTAAACTGTGGACTTTGAGTAATAATGATGTGTCAATGTATGTTCATGGATTATAGCAAGAGTACGTGTCTGGTGCAGGATGCTGATAGTGGTGGAGGCTGTGTAGAGCAGGGGATACATGAAAACTCTCTGTACTTTCTGTTCATCTTTTCTGTGAACCTAAAAGTGCTCTAAAAAAAAATAAAATCTATTTTTTTAAAAAGAAATTAAATACTGATTCTTGCTACAACATGTATGAACCTTGAAAACGTTATGCTAAGTGAAAAAGTCAGTCACAAAAGACCATATATTGTATAATTCCATTTTCTTGAAATGTCCCCAAATGGCAAATCCATTGAGACATAAGGCAGATTAGTGGTTGCCATGGCCTGAAGGTTAAGGGTAATGGATAGTTAGTGCTAATGGCTATAGATCTGGGGGGATGGAAGGGTGATGAGAATGTCCTAAAATTAAATAGTGTTGATGATTGCACAACTCTGTGAGTATACTAAAGAGCAATGACTTGTAAGGATTAATGGGTGAATTTTATAGAATGTGAATTATATCTCAGTAAAGTTGTTATTTAAAAAGACCAGCTCTAAAAATACTTTGAACAAGACAGTTTTATCATAGTAAGCATATATCCTTAATCATAAGTCGATGAGTAATCGTGACACTTGGGTAACTTTGAATCCACTGGCTCCACAATTTACTTTCTTTGTTCCTACAAACAGTCACTTAAGCTTATTAAGTTAAGTGTTTCCTCATCAGTAAATGGAGATAATCCTCAAAGCATAGCTGAAACAACTTATTATAATATCACAGAAAAAGCACCTGGCATGAGTTTTCTCACTGTTGGAGGATAAAATTACAAACGAATAAAAGGGGAAGGCTGAAACAAATCCTGTGGTACTACACTGGAGTCAGAGATATCAGTATGAACTCATGTTTATTTTCATATGTTTGAAGATAGATACAGGAGTAATTATAGATATCTGTGTATACATGATTTAATATACATACAGATATTTCCTAGCTCTGTGAGCAGAGAAGACCTAGAAGCAGTAATACTGCTGTAGCCATCAGATGCCTAAAGTCCTGATCTGAGTTTCTAAATACCATTCCCCAATAAAAGGAACTGATGGACGTTCTACAAATTCTTGACCAGTACTCTTCAAAAGAGGCAAAATAACAAAGAACAAGGGAAGACCGAGAAATTGTCATTTATTGAAGAAGACCATAGCAACATGATGACTAAATATAATGTGTGGTATCCTGGTTCAGATCCTAGAATGGAAAAGGTCATTATTGGGAACACTGATGCAACCAGGATATAGTCTACAGTTTAGATAACAGTGTACAATGTTAATTCTTAGTTTCAGTAAATGTGCCATAGTTATATAAAATGTTAGCTTTAGGGGAAGCTGGATGAACTGTATTCAGGAGTTCTGTGTACTATCTGCACAACTCTTCTGTAAATCTATAATCATTTTAATTTAAAAAGTTATAAAACAAAACAAAGTTCTTGCCTGCTTAACATGTTCAATAAATTATCCTCAATATTATATCCTCAAGTTAGCTATCACCAGAGTCTTCTATAAAGGTGACCCCTCCTGAATTGATTAACAACTTCCTACCCAGCCTCAAATATCCCTTTGGTTATAATGGGAAGGCTCTAAGGGATCACATCAATAAATGTGACGCTTCCTACCACATGCCTCCTATGCTCTCCCCTGTCATAATTGATTGGACTAGGAATGGACACTTGACCCAAATGAAGCCAATGAGCCCCTTCCTCTAGGGATATGGGATTCCAGGTACATCTGTCTGATCTCTTGAGTGGAAGAAATCTACTTACAAGCACTTAGAAGTTATTTTCTAATATCTGGTCTGGGAAGCAGGAAAGCCACTTGTTACAGACTGAATGTTCATATTCCCCCAATATTCATATGTTAAAATTCTAACCCTGAATGTGATAATATTAAGTGGTGGGCCTTTGGAAGGTGATAAGGTCATGATGGTGGAGCCCTCATGAATGGGATTAGTGATCTAATAAAAGGACCCCAGATAACTCTCTTGCTCTCTATCTGCCATGTGAGGATACAATGAGAAGTCAGCAGTCTGCAAACCGAAGAGAGTTCTCACCAGAACCTGACCATGCGGTCACACTGATCTTGCAACTCTAGCCTCCAGAACTGTGAAAAATAAATTTCTGTTGTTTATAAGCTACCCAATCTATATTTGTTGTAACAGCCCAAATGAGCAGACAAAGGCACCATTCTACAGCAAGAGAGCAGAATGAACAAGATATGCTTGAGAAGCAAAACTGATAATTAGGAACTGAGAGGATTGCCTGGGTCACTGTGCAGTGGCACACTTAAGTCCCCAATGGTTCCCAAAGCCTATCTGCTCCTCTCGCCCTTAGATTCCATGAAATATCCAGTCACCCTATTTCTCTTTGCACTTAAACTGGCTAGATTTGGCTTCTGTTACTATAACTTGAAAAGTGCTAGTTAATACAACTACTTTGTAGGAAATGTCATGCATTTAGACTTATATTTTCTGCTTTTGCTTTTTAATACTCAAGGTCAGTAGCTTCTTAGTCATAGTTCATATAAACTATCTGATTAAATTACCCATATCCTTACACATATACCACATCTTTTCAATTCTGGCCATTTATTTACTCTGCGCTTGCTCACTGAAATACCTTTAATCTATTTCATCATGTTCAAATTCCACCCATACTGCCAGGTTTGGTTTAAATGCCTTCTCTTCCATATAACCTTCCCTGCCACCCACCTAAAAAAAGATAAAATATGTATATATCTGCCATGTTTCCTTATCTACATCTTTTTTTATTCCTTTCTATCTTTGTGTAGTCATTTATTTATTCTCATCATCTTCCCTCTTAGATATGAAGCCACTTGAGATCAGCTTCCTGTTCTTGTGTAAGTACCATTTCAGGGAGTATTTATACAATAATATAAATACATAAGTTAATTGAAGCTACTTAAGAAAGATAGAAATGCAAGATATTATTGACACCTGGCTGTATTATTTTACTGTACTTAGTGAGAAAATTATTTCTAAGAAGTAAGGCTATCTTGGGATGCCTGTGTGGCTCCATCAGTTAAGCGTATGCCTTTGGTTCAGATCATGATCCCAGGGTCCTGGGACCAAGTCCCGCGTCGGGCTCCTTGCTCAACTGGGAGCCGGCTTCTCCCTCTGCCTGCCACTTCCCCTGCTTGTGCTCTCTCTCTCTCTGACAAATAAATAAAATCTTTTTAAAAAAATTTCAAAAAAAAAAAAGAAGTAAAGCTATCTTATACATACTTCTAAAAGAAACGATTGGAGAGTATCTTCATCACTTAGGGTCAGGCAAAGATGTCTTAAACAGATAACAAAAGAACACTAGTAAAGGAAAAGTGGATGCATTACTACTATATTAAAATTAAGGATTGGGCGCCTGGGTGGCTCAGTCGTTAAGCCGCTGCCTTCAGCTCAGGTCATGATCCCAGAGTCCTGGGATCGAGTCCCACATCGGGCTCCCTGATCAATGGGAAGCCTGCTTCTCCCTCTCCCACTCCCCCGCTTGTATTCCTGCTCTCGCTGTCTCTGTCAAATAAATAAATAAAATCTTTAAAAAAAAAAAAAGGATTTCTGTTCATCCAGAAACACCATTAAGAAAGGGAAAAGGTAAGCCATAGAGCTGGAGAAAAAAATGTAGCATACATAAAAGACTCAATCCCAGACATTAAAAAGAAAAAATTTTGCAACTCATTTTTTTTTTTTTTAAATAAGGACAAATATCCCAACAGAAGATTGGGCAGAAGACTTGACCAGGTACTTCAGAGAAAGGAATCTCCGGGGCCAATAAATGTATGATAATGTGTACAACATCATTAATCATCAAAAAAAGATGTATATTAAAACCACAGTGAGCTCCACTACATACCCACCAGAATGGCTAAAATTAAAAAGATGGAGAAAAACAAGTGTTGACAAAGTATTTGAGGATGTAAACAAGAATGTACTGCTACTAGGAGTATAAACTGATACAACCACTTTATTTGACAGAGAGAGACACAGCGAGAGAGGGAATACAAGCAGGGGGAGTGGGAGAGTCTCGGAGAAGCAGGCTTCCCTCTGAGCAGGGAGCCCGATGTGGGCCTCGATCCTGGGACCTGGAATGATGACCTGAGCCGAAGGCAGACGCTTAACGACTGAGCCACCCAGGCGCCCCTGATACAACCACTTTAGAAAACAGTTTGGTAGTACCAACTAAAGTTGTACACAGGCATGTTCTTTGACCTAGCAGCAATTCATGGCTATGCATCCATTCGTGTGTTCATCAAAGGACATATACAAGAATATTCATAATCCCATTACTCATAATAGATTTTTCTGGAGACAAATGTGCATTAACAGAAAATGGATGAAGTTATTGTGGCACATTCATATGGAAGTATATTATACAGTAATGAACAAATTATTGCTAAATCCAAAAACATGGGTGAAGTGCATAAACATAATGTTGAGGGAATTTGGGTTTTTTTGTTTTGTTTTGTTTTTAGAGCAGGCACAACAGTTTTCCTATTGTGGGATTCAACTTATGTAAAGTCCAATATCAGGCCAAATTAATCAATGGTATTAGAAATCAGAAGACGGTTATCTTTCTCAGGCAGAGTGACTGGGAAAGGAAAGAGAGAAGCTTCTGGGGTGCTGGCATATTCTATCATTTTTTTAATCTGGAAGCTGACTATACATGTATGTTCACTTAGCAAAAATCCATCAGGCTGAAAACTTATAATTTGTGTGCACATTTCTGTAAGACTGCTATATTCTATAAAAGATTTTTTAAATAAAAGCTTTTCATACATTATTTATAGCAATAATCTCCATTGCCTTAGGCATCATGCCAAAGGGTGGTGTATGTATAAATTACATATCCTTTTAGAAGCACACAAAAACTACTAAAATCAATATTTTTATATTACACCTTTGAGATTTAAGAGGTAAAATTATACAGTGATTTATTCGAAGGTACAAGTAGGAACAATAATAAATGTTTATTGATGTTAAAATTATGGAGGCTTGAAAATTTAAATCAGAGTTTCAGTATGCAAAAGCAATTCATTTGTTCAATGACTTTGGTAAGCTGGGAATTTGATTAAGCACAAGCATATGTCATCATCCGCAATGTGAAAATGTTCCCCCCCCCTTTTTTTCTTTTGGTGTATGTTCTGGGAATATCCTTAACATTATATATGTACCTAGAAATGGAGGTGATGCTTAAAATCCAGCTAAGTGGGTTATGGCTCCATCAAAACCATCAGAGAGAGCGCCAGAATTAAGTATTAAGAATCTTTCTAGGGCGCCTGGGTGGCTCAGTTGGTTAAGCGACTGCCTTCGGCTCAGGTCATGATCCTGGAGTCCGGGGATCGAGTCCCGCATCTGGCTCCCTGCTCGGTAGGGAGTCTGCTTCTCCCTCTGACCCTCCCCCCTCTCATGCTCTCTGTCTCTCACTCTCTCTCTCTCAAATAAATAAATAAAATCTTTAAAAAAAAAAAAAAGAATCTTTCTAGGCTAAGAGAGAAAATCTGCATTGTCTGTATTCTGGGGTAATCTGATTCAGAGGAGAACATGTTTTGGTTTGGGGAGTTCTGTTATTGTTGTTGTTTACATAGAATGAACTAAAAAAATCCCGAGGACTCCAAGGCCTAGAACAAAACATTTTGTTAGGTCTTCTGTGTTCCAGCATTTTTACCAGTAATCAGATTTAAATTTAAAAAGACATTGGTCACAACCTTGAAGGATAAAACAGAAGCCACAACAGGGCAAAGAGCAGCATGCAGCGGGGCACCTCAGAGGAGTGGCTGTTAGGTAGGGAAAGGAAAGGAGACACCTTAGACTTGCTGTTTTAGTTCATTAGGGCTGCTATAACAAAACACCATAGACTGGGTGGCTTTTAAACAACATTTATTTCTCATAGTTCTGGAGGCTGGAAAGTTCAAGATCAAGGCAATAGCAGATCCAATGTCTAGTGAAAACCTACTCCCTGGCTCATAGGCAGCTACCTCATATGGCAGAAGGGGTGGGGGCTCTATAGGATCTCTTTTATAAGAGCATTAATCCCATTTGTGAGGGCTCCACCTTAGTATTTAATCACCTCCCAAGAGCGCTACTCCAAACACCATCAAGTCAGTGATTAGGTTTCCAAATATGAATTTGGGGGAACACAAATATTCAGTCTATAGCACTTGCCATATTTTTTTTGAAATTCGAAGATGTTAAGTGATAGTTCTGGCCAATTCCTTCTAACATGTTAAAAACCTTCAAAGTCACAACTAAAAGGCCCACAACTCAATGCCTTCAAAATGGGCATTAATGTTGTGAATGACCTTACTATTTCACCCTGTCCTCCCCACAAACAGTCCAGGCTTCCCTCTTGGTCCTGCACTTTAGAGGTCCCCACATAGTCCTAGCATACACACACACACACACACACACACACAGAGTGTATGTGAAGAATACAAATAGAAATGTTACTACTTGAATGATGGAATTTTATCTGACTGCAGACCAGCCTTTTACTTTTGCAAAGTCCAGGGCAAGATTAAAAAAAAAAAAAAAAAAAAAAGGAGGCCCATATGCCGTATGTTTAAATATTTAAATGTTATAAATCAATCTAAAACTGTTACATAAAATGTTTTGTCTTCCTATTCTTATAAATACAACTTTCATAGCATGTATTTTGGGCTCATGTGTCTGTAGGTGGGCTAGGGAGCTCTGTCTCATGTGTCTCATTCTGGGACCCATGCCAGAGGAACAGCAATGTACAGGGTATGCCCTTCTGGTGATAGAGAAGCACAGAGAGCAACACCAACCTAGCAAGCTTTCACCATATTTACTAACTTCCCATAGGTTAAAGTAAGTCATATAGCCAAATACACAGTCAAGGAGACAAGAAGCACATTCTGTCTAAAACAAAGCCACAAAGCCATGGCAAAGGAATAAATAGATTATTTTACTGGAGCAAAGGAAGATTTGGGATTAGTTATTCAATCTACCTCACAGTTCTTGCTATTCAATCAACCAAGATTCAGAATCTTGGGAAAAGGAGTAATTTTACAAAAACTGTATAATTAAAAGCCCATCAAAAATTAATGTGTCACCTTTTACAAAAATGATAAATAAGTATCAAACAAATGTTTCAGTAGATTAAAAAAAAATCAATACAGTTCACCTCCCGAATCTGTCATAAAATAATGTTTCCTACTGAAAGTTTTCTACTGTCTGACCAAATGCTAAAGAGCTTTCTTTTAAGCAAAGCCACGAATAACAGTACAATAGCTAAGAATTTGTATGG
Source organism: Neomonachus schauinslandi (assembly GCF_002201575.2). Taxonomy (NCBI): domain Eukaryota; kingdom Metazoa; phylum Chordata; class Mammalia; order Carnivora; family Phocidae; genus Neomonachus; species Neomonachus schauinslandi. The sequence continues at coordinate 103,391,769 of NC_058405.1, forward strand.
TTATAAATTTAAGCTTGGAGGATAAAAAATGATTATAAATATCCCATTTCTAAGTCTACATCTTCAAGTGATTGCATACTTTGAATTATTTTTTGTTTTCTTTCCCAAAGAGAAAATTTACAAAAAACTAGATGTCATGCCATACTCAGCAAATATTTTTCAGAAAAAAAAAAAAAATGTCAATATTAACATTTTAGGTTAATCACCAGGCAGGAATTTTTTATAATGGAATTCCTTCAATGAATAATTGTTTTTCAAAAGATATATCTGTTTTTCAATTTCATTCATGTTTAATTCTGAGTAGGATTTTTTTTTAATTGGACAAAAGGTAGTATCTGGCATCCTGGGGTTTAGAATCCAATTGGTCAGTTAAAATATAGTTGGAAAACAGGTATAAAACTGATACCAAGTTCCTTTTGAGATGTGGTGAAATAAAATAGATTATATTATTAGTCAAAATATTATCTGCCCCTTTATTGGGGAGGACTACAAAGAATGACCATTTGACACATAAAATGACTCTTAACCTTCAACTTTCAATGGGCAGTCTATCAACTGAGGCTGAGTCAGGAAACCATAGTGACTGATAATTATTACAAGGAATGAGGGATGTAATATGAGAATTACAGTTTATTTAAATGTAGGTGGACGTAGGAAAGTGAAGGTCTTGGAAATAGGAGTTGCAAGATCAGAGGAATAGTTATTAATGACTTTCATCTGAAGCACTGGCACAGGGACAAGTTGGAACTTGCAGGAAAATACAAGAAGACTGTGTATCTTGCTGCCAGAGAGGACCTGGCAAAGGAAGAGCTTGTAGAGAGTTCTATTCAAGCTTCTGTGGGCCTATAGCCAAGCTTTTGTGGGTTGAGTCAGCTGTTGGTCGGCATGGCCAGCAACTAAGATGAACTGGAGCAGGAGGAGAGAACAGGCAGTCCACCAGGCACCTCTGCTACACATCATGTCTGACCATCATATTTTCATAGAGTAATGACCTCGGCTCTCATCTGCCTTCCAAATCTCATAAAAGTTCATCAAATTGGCCAACTCTATCCCACAACTATATAGAAAAGAGGATTCTGAGAAATGTAGTTCCCAATGTTAGGAGTCCATGTGCTAAGTCAACAATAGACAATCCGGCACAGTCTGAAGGTCTGCTTAGCTCCCAAGGAGAGTATTTTTCAGATGTTACCAAGAATAATGGAAAAGATAAGAATTCCCAGAAGGTAGAGCTAACAGTCAGAAAATATAACAAACAAAATCTACTCAAAGGAACAGAAACTAGCATGTAAACTTGGAATAGTCCCCGTTTCAGAGCAGGAAGATCTCGCTCAATAGGATTTCAGAATTTCTGTGGTCCAGTAACTGCTCTGTGCCTCCTATTGTACTCCTTTCCAAACAGAAGAGCTTACTCTGGTTATCCTGTCCCTATTCTTCCATCCAGTTAGTGTTCAACTTGTCTCATGTATTTCCTTTAATAGTTTTCAGGTCCGCAAACTATAGCCTGAAGTCTGAATCCAGCTGTTGCCCATTTTTGCAAGTAAAGTTTTTTTTTTTCTTTTTCAAAGATTTTATGAATTTATTTATTTGAGAGAGAGAGAGAGAGAAACAGCATGAGAGGGGAGAAGGTCAGAGGTAGAAACAGGCTCCCCGCCGAGCCAGGAGCCCGACGTGGGACTTGATCCAAGGACTCCGGGATCATGACCTGAGCCGAAGTCAGTCGCCCAACTGAGCCACCCAGGTGCCCTGTAAGTAAAGTTTTAAGTAAAGTTGTGGAACACAGCCCATCCAGCCGAAGGCAGTCGCCCAACCATCTGAGCCACCCAGGTGCCCTGTAAGTGAAGTTTTTATAAGTAAGGTTGTGGAACACAGCCACATCCAGCCCATTTGTTTACATATTATCTATAGCTGTTTTTGCATTGCAAAGGCAGAGTTGAATGGTTGTGACAGACTGTATGACTCACAAAGCCTAAAATATTCACTAATCTGGAATTTAACAGAAATTTTGCCAACTCATGAATAAGATCTATACATTATAATGAGTGGCTATGTCTCTCAAGTCTCTCAATCTTAGTTCCAGTGATAGGATTTCATAGTAGTATATAATATTTCTCATTTCTCTTTACCACTGCATAGTATAGCATAAGTGGGAAATAGGATCTCAGTATAGCTTTAAATTGCATTTTTATTATCAATGATGTCAAGCAATTTTGTAAATAAGGGCTATCTTTATTACTTTTTCTTTTATCTGTCCATTTAAATCTCTTGCCCATTTTTCTATAGGACCTATAGAATGTTTTTCTTCTCTATAAGCTCTTTATATATTAAGATTATTAACCTTTCTCCATGATATAAATTGCAAATGTTTTTCCCATTTTGTCATTTGTACTTTGCTTATGACAGGTATTCTTTATTTACTTATTTTTGCCATGCAAAATTTTGTTGTCATTTTTAATATTTTATGCTGTGAAATTATCAATATTTTCTCTTAATGCTTTTGTATCTTGCATTAGAGTTTGGCAAAGTTTCTCCTCTGCCTAGCTACAGGATTTTCACCCATGTTTTGTTTTAGTACTTCTGCGATTTAATTTAACTCTCTGACACATTTGGAATTTGTTCTAGTGTGCAGTATAGAAACTGGGACCAATTTTCTCTTTTTCTCTATTATCATCCAATTATGCCAATACTAGTTATTTAAATAAGTGTGAGTTCACCTTTTCCCTACTGACATGAAATTATTTTAGACTACATTTTCATATGCATTTGTGTCTATTTTTTCCTTCTACTCATGCTATAATGATATACTATTTTAATTATAGAGGTTTTGTAGTATGATTTAATGTATCAGAGGATTAGGTTCCTCTTATTGTGCTTTTCCTTTTTTTAAGATTTTCATGTTTATTCTCATTTTTTCCTTTCAGATCAACTTTACAGACAACATTTCTAGCATCAGGAAAGAAAAGTAATAATGGCACTTTTATTGAGATTATATTAAATATATTAACCTAAAAATAACTGACATCTTTATGATGTTAAGCTGTCCTGTCCAAAAACATATCTTTTTGATTTGTTCAAGTGTACCTTTAAATCTTTCATCAGTGATTTATAGTTTTTCTTACAGAGGCTTTGGCAATTTCTTATTGAGCTTATGCCTAGGTGTATCTGTGAGTGTGTTTAATCATGAATTGGTTCTTCTATTGCATTATAACTTCAAATAGTTTTTGTTTATATATACACATTTAAATATATATGTATGAAGTTTATTCAACTTTTATCTGTCAATCTTAATTAAATTACACCATTACTTTGCAATAGTTTTTACACAGGTCTTTGGGGTTTTTAATCAGATAATCACACCATCTGAAAATAGAGATGCTTTAATGCTTTAAATTACTGCTTAAAATTCAACTTTAATTATTATTAAATTAATCAGATTACCCAGGGATAAAGAAATCTATTTTTTACTTTTCAAAAAACTGTAAGAATCTGAGTTGAAAGACTGGCTTTATTTTTCTTCCTTTGTTCTTACTAATTCCATAAGTCAAAAATGCTGAGTTGCAATTTACCCAAAAATTTTAGAGTGAAATCTTTAAAAAATACTTCAAAAGCTACTAGGTATATTTTTAAAAATATGTGACCTTGAGTTTACAGGTATTATCTATAACTTAATTGGATAAGTTACACAAAGAGAACAGGATCAGCCCTAGGGAAAACTATCCAAAGGTTAGTTTGAATTCTTCTTTTGCAATTGGTAATCCTTTCTTAGGTCTCCGTGTTCCTCAAGGGCCTTGGTTATCTACCTAACCCAATACACTCTAAGAACCCTAAAAAGGAGACCACCTAATTTGGATATCCTCCTTACTCCTGTCCTTCCTGGTTCCCATCTGACATAGCAGAAGCTGAACTGGTATTAAAATAAGAACTTTACCCAAGCACTATAAGCATTACCTGACTCATTCCATCTAGCATGTAAATTAAGTTTTGAAAAGGAACCAACCAAACAAACAAACACACAAATGAAAAAGCTAGTGAGAATAAAGCACTGATTAAATAAACTCAGAATGATCTTTAAAACCTTCAACAAAAATTATATTCCTTCTTTAGAGAGGAATCTTTTAAACAGCCATAAGGGGTCCCAGAGTTGCAGGTCTGGAATACCATCTAGCTCCATTCAACTCTTTCCCATCCTTTCCCCATTTAGGCTTGAGTTTTCTAAACAGCAGTGAATAACTGACAACAAAAATGCCTGACAGAAGATTTATGATTATATTTATATGTATACATAAATATGTATGTAATATATTTTTATATATTTGTTTATAATACAAAATGTATTGATATAATCTATATATATTTGTGTAATTTACATATAAATTATAATTTATATGCTATATAACCTATAGCTATATTACATAAATTATAAATTATATATTATATAAATATATTAAATTCTATAAATATGACAATCTTAAAATATAAGTATTTTATTATATATGGTTTACATTAAAATATAATTCATATATTTTCTTTATATAATTAAAAGTTATATATAGTTTATTATATAAAATTTATTCATATTTATGACATATCTCCTGTTCTGTGAATTATGCCTATCTCTAGTACCACTTCAAAATTTGAAAAGGAGAGCCTTTCAGTTCCAGTGGGCTCAAGCTAGAATGTATGCAAAAATTAGTACAAAACCATCTCCATAATTATTGAAACAAAATAGATGTTAATTACCTATCTATTGAATGAACATACTATTAATATGTTTATGTCAATACTATCACATTTGTCTATAAAAGATGCTGTACTTTGTTATATATCCAGAAATTTACTGAGATTTTATGACTGGACTCAAACTCTATAATAAACTTCATACATTCATTTTTTTCTGATATGCACAACTAGTTACAAGTAAAGATATTCTTCAAAAATCTAGAGAAAAATGTTGCTATAACCAATGTCAGAGAAATTACTGCCTGTGCTCTCTTCTAGGATTTTTATGGTTTCAGGTCACACATTTAGGCCTTTAATCTACTTTGAGTTTATTTTTGTGTACAGTGTGAGAAAGTGGTCCCAGTTTTCCCAACACCATTTGTTGAAGAGACTGCCTTTTTCCCATTGCATAGTCTTGCCTCCTTTGTCTAAGATTAGTTGACCACATAATCATAGGTTTATTTCTTGGCTCTCTATTCTGTTCCATTGATCTATGTGTCTATTTTTCTATCAGTACCATACTGTTTTGATTACTACAGATTTGTAGTATATCTTGAAATATGGGATTGTGATACCTATAGCTTTATTCTTCTTTTTCAAGATTGCTTTGGCTATTGGGGGTCTTTTGTGGTTCCATACAAATTATAAGATTATTTGTTCTACTTCTGTGAAAAGTGCTTTGGTATTTTACTAGGGATTGCATTAAATCTGTAGATTGCTTTTGGTAGCATGGACCCTTTAACAAGATTTGTTCATCCAATCCATGAGCATGGACTATCTTTCCATTTCTTTGTGTCATCTTTAATTTCTTTCATCAATGTTTTACAGTTTTCAGAATACAGGTCTTTCACCTCTTTGGTTAAGTTTATTGCTAGATATATTATTATTTTTAGTGCAATTGTAAATGGGATTGTTTTCTTAATTTCTCTTTCTGCTGTGTCACTGTTGGTTTATAGAAATGCAACATATTTCTATACATTGATTTTGTATCCTGTGACTTTACTGAATTCATTTATCAGTTCTAGCAGTTTTTTGGTGGAGTTCTTTGGGTTTTCTATATATAGTATCATGTCATCTGCATATAGGGAAAGTTTTATTTCTTCCATACCAATCTGGATGCCTTTTATTCCTTTTTCTTGTCTGATTGCTTTGGCTAGGACTTCCAATATTATGTTGAACAAAAATGGTGAGAGTAGACATCCTTTTCTTGTTCCTGATCTTAGGAGAAAAGCTCTCCTCTTTTTACCATTGAATATGATATTAGCTGTGGGATTTTCATATATGGCCTTTAGTATGTTGAGGTATGTTCCCTTTAACCCTACTTTATTGAAGGTTTTTATCATGAATGGATGTTGTATTTTGTCAAGTGTTTTTTCTGCATCTATGGAAATGATCATATGGTTTTAATCCTTTCTCTTGTTAATGTGATGTATCCTATTGATTGATTTGCAAATATTGAACCACCCTTGTATCCTGGGCATTAATCTCACTTGATCATGGTGAATTTTTTTAATATATAGTTGGATTCAGTTTGTTAATATTTTGTTGAGGATTTTTGCATCTATGTTCATCAGAGATACTGGCCTGTAGTTCTTTTTGTGGTGTCTTTATCTGGTATTGGTATTAGGGTAATGCTGGCCTTGTAGAATGAATTTGGAAGCGTTCCTTCCTCTTCTATTTTTTTTGGAATAGTTGAGAAGAATAGGTATTAACTGTTCTTTAAATGTTTGGTAAAATTCACCTATGAACCTCTCTGGTCCTGGACTTTTATCTATTGGGAGTTTTTTGATTACTGATTCAATTTCATTGCTGATAATTGATCTGTTCAAATTTCCTATTTCTTCCTGATTCAGTTTTGAGAGGTTGCATGTTTCTAGGAATTTATTCATTTCTTCTAGATTATCCAATTTGTTGGCATATAATTTTTCATAACATTCTCTTATAATCCTTTGTATTTCTGCAGTGCTGGTTGTTATTTCTCATCTTTTATTTATGATTTTGTTTATTTGAGTCCTCTCTCTCTCTCTCTTTTTTTAAATGAGCCTGGCTAAAGGTTTATCAATTTTGTTGATGTTTTCAAAGAACCAGCTCCTGCTGTCATTGATCTGTTCTATTGTTTTTTTAGTTGCTATTTATTTTTGCTCTAGTCTTTATTATTTCCTTCCTTCTACTGACTTTGGGTTTTGTTTGTTCTTCTTTTTCTACCTCCTTTAGGTTTGTAAGGTTCGGTTGTTTATTTGAGATTTTTGTTTCTTGAGTTAGGTCTGAATTGCTATAAAATTCCCTCTTAGAACAGCTTTTGTTGCATCCCAAAAATTTTGGACCATTTTGTTTTCATTTTCATTTGTTTCCATGTATTTTTTTTTTTTATTTCCTCTTTGACTTTTTGTCTGACCCATTCGTTATTTAATAGCATGTTATTTAACCTCTATGTATGCATTCTCTCCAGATTTTTTCTTGTGCTTGATTTCTAGTTCCATAGTGTTGTGTTTGGAAAAGATGCGTCATGTAACTTCAATCTTTCTGAATTTGTTGAGACTTGTTTTGTGGCCTAATATGTGATCTATTCTGGAGGTTGTCCCATGTGCAGTTGAAAAAAAAAAAGTATATTCTATTGTTTTAGGATGGAATGTTCTGAATATACCTGTTAGATCTATCTGGTCCAATATATTATTTAAAGCTACTGTTTCATTGTTAATTTTCTGTTTGGATAATTTATCCATTGATGTAAGGGGGGAATTAAAGTCCCCTACTATTATTGTATTATTATCAATTACTTCCTTTATGTTTGTTATTAGCTGCTTTATGTATTGGGTCCCATGTTGGGTGCATAAATATTTACAATTGTTATATCTTCTTACTGTATTGTGCCCTTTATGATTATATAGTGTCCCTCTTTAACTCTTGTTATCATCTCTGTTTTAAATTCTATTTTGTTTGATATAATTATTGCTATCCCAGGTTTTTTTTTTAACACCCATTTGCATGATAAATGTTTTTCCATCGATATGATTCCTGGCCTCAGGAAAATTTATGTAAAAACTTTTTGAATTCTGGATCCCCTGCCATAATTTTAGTGTATTTATTATTTATAGATAATATATATATACATATATATATACACATAATATATATGTATTATCTATAAATAGATCTAAATAGATCGATTATCCACAAGTATTGAACAGCACATTGTTCCTCTGATCTTTATTAGGTTTTGTAGATGGTACAAGGAAAGTACAGTGTTTCTGAATTCAAAGAGCTGAGCTTATTAGCCACTGTATATTTAAATATTATGCCCTACCAGTGCTAAACTGTGTATATATATTAAAAGTTAAGGAATGGTCAGAGAGGAAGCCTAAGGAAGATATCCTTGTGACTGAACGTTCTTCCAACAAGTGGTAAGTCCCCTCCCCCTTATAATTTAGAGCTGATTTAAGATTAAGAGTCATTAAAACTATGACCTTTGACCTCAATCCAAACTTGGAGCCTAACTCAAATGCAGTTCAGCCACAACAGTAGGGTGCATGCAACACACATAGGAGACGTCCCTGAACCACCAAGTTCTGGTGAACAGGGTACATTGCACTGCATTGCAATGAACTTGGTGGTTCAGGGAAGTCCCCTTCTTCATAAGGTCACTACTTTCAAGAGCAGGAGACATAGCAGGAGACTTTCCTAATATAGAGAAACAAACACAGAGAGTTAGACAAAATGAGGAGACAGAGGAATATGTCCCAAATGAAAGAACAGGACAAACCACAGCAAGAGACCTAAGCAAAATGTATATAAGTAATATGCCTGATAGAGAATTTAAAGTAATGTTATGCATATTAACATCTTATGCATATTCTCCATTAAATTTATGGTCTCTTGAGTTTGAACCTATTCTTTATCTAACCCCCAACACACACACACATTTTGGATATATGGTGTCATTCTTCATATCCTTTTGCTTGTGAAAACCTTGACTGAATTTTTATAGATATACTTAATATTACTGCTTTTGTTCTTCCTACATTTCTTCTACTTATGGGCTTTCCACTCAAAGAGTGCCTTTTAGCATTCTTTGTAGGGCTGGTTGTGGCCATGAATTCCTTTAACTTTTGTTTGTCTGGGAAACTCTTTATCTCTCCTTCTATTCTGAGTAATTGCCTTGCTGGATAGAGTATTCTTAGTTGTAGGTTTTTTTTACTTTTAGTACTCTGAATATGCTACTCCCTTTTGGCCTGCAGTTTCTGCTGAAAAATCCACTGACAACCTTATGGGGTTTCCCTTGTATGTAACTGTCTTCTTCTCCCTTGGTGCTTTTAAAAAATTCTCTATCACTACTTTTTGCCATTGAAATTACTAATGTGTCTTGACGTGGACCTGTTTGGGTTGATTTTGTTGGGGGCTCTCTGTGCCTCCTGGATCTGGTATCTGTTTTCTTCCCCAGATTATGAAAGTTTTTAGCTATTATTTCTTCAAATAAATTTTCTGCCCTCTTCTCTCTTCTTCTTCTGGGATCCCTGTAATGAAAATGTTATCACACTTGATGGAGTCGCTGAGTTCCCTAAGTTGATTCTCATTTTACATATTTTTTCTCCCACCTGCTCAGCTTGATTACATTACTCTGTCCTCCAAGGTGCAAATTCATTCTTCTGCTCATTTAGCCTGCTATTTATCCCATTTAGTGTATTTTCTTTAAGATTTATTTATTTTAGAAAGAGAGAGAGAGAGAAAGAGCACAGGGGGGAGGAGCAGAGGGAGAGGGAGAGAGAGTTTCAAACAGACTGTGCTGAGCACAGAACCCAATACATGACCGTGAGATAACAACCTGAGCTGAAACCAGAGTCATATGCCTAACCAACTGTGCCACCCAAGCACTGCCCCCCATGTAGTATAATTTTAATTCTATTTAGTGTGTTATTCATATCTGATTCATTCTTTTTTATCTTTGTTAAGGGTTTCACTGATGTCTTCCACTCTTTTCTCAAGTCCGGTGAGTATCATTAAGAGCATTACTTTAAATTCTCTATCAGGCATATTATTTATATACATTTTGCTTAGGTCTCTTGCTGTGGTTTGTCCTGTTCTTTCATTTGGGACATATTCCTCTGTCTCCTCATTTTGTCTAACTCTCTGTGTTTGTTTCTCTATATTAGGAAAGTCTCCTGCTATGTCTCCTGCTCTTGAAAGTAGTGACCTTATGAAGAAGGGGACTTCCCTGAACCACCAAGTTCATTGCAATGCAGTGCAATGTACCCTGTTCACCAGAACTTGGTGGTTCAGGGACGTCTCCTATGTGTGTTGCATGCACCCTACTGTTGTGGCTGAACTGCATTTGAGTTAGGCTCCAAGTTTGGATTGAGGTCAAAGGTCATAGTTTTAATGACTCTTAATCTTAAATCAGCTCTAAATTATAAGGGGGAGGGGACTTACCACTTGTTGGAAGAACGTTCAGTCACAAGGATATCTTCCTTAGGCTTCCTCTCTGACCATTCCTTAACTTTTAATATATATACACAGTTTAGCACTGGTAGGGCATAATATTTAAATATACAGTGGCTAATAAGCTCAGCTCTTTGAATTCAGAAACACTGTACTTTCCTTGTACCATCTACAAAACCTAATAAAGATCAGAGGAACAATGTGCTGTTCAATACTTGTGGATAATCGATCTATTTAGATCTATTTATAGATAATACATATATATTATGTGTATATATATATGTATATATATATTATCTATAAATAATAAATACACTAAAATTATGGCAGGGGACCCAGAATTCAAAAGGTTTTTACATAAAGTTTCCTGAGGCCAGGAATCATATTGTTCTCATATTATCATATCTTTCTCATCTTTTTGTTTAGAATATACTGAACATCAGGAGAGACCTTCCCCAGTATTATGCATCCAGGAAGGAAGGCTTGTTCCAGGCACTTTCTCCCTACCCTGAATAAGCACAGATCTCTGGTTCTGTTCTTCCTCCTTCTCAGATGCCTGTTACTTTCACTACACAATCCTGGTCACTGATAAATTTTAAGAAGTAATCCCTCCAAAGATACTTGTATTATGAATATCCTCTTAATAATCCAAATAGAAGTGGTGGTGGTCTTTAAGCACTAAATAAACTGGTGTTCATAGTGTGGGGTTTACATGAATAGGTAAGAAAGTCAGCTTAATGTTCTGTTTCCAAACCCTACAGTGGCCCAATGAGGAAGATATAAGTGTCCCCATTTTAAAGATGAGAATGCTGAGAATTACTGTGGTGTTTCTCAAAGCATGACCCTAGACTGGTAGTGTTACCATCATCTGGGCTAATTCTTGGGTCCAATCTGGACCTATTGAACCAGAGACTCTGGAGAGGGGACCAGCACTCTTGAGTAACAAGCATGCTAAAGTTTGATCACCATTGCTTTAGAAAATTTAGAAAGGCAGAGCTGGGAATTGAATCCAGGCATCCCATGCCAATCTCTCAATCTCTACTGCATCCTACTTCCTCATGTTGGGGAGTCAGTCACTTACCCACTCCCTTCAAAAGACCAGCCCTATACTAGAGTTCAAATTCAGTAAGGGAAAAGATGAATGCAGTTCCTAGAAAGGTCTCACAATCCCAGAATTTTAAAGAATCTTAAGAATAAGTTTATACACAAACCAAAAGAAGCAAAAAAGACCAAAGGATAAATATATAATTTTCCTACTTAAAATAAAACACATAATGATTTTTTGCTCTGAAAAAAAAGAGATCGGGGGGAACCTACTAAGTAGAGCTTTACACTCATTTTATTCAGTGATTTCTTCAAAATTTACCTTTATGGGGTCTTAAAAATAACTTTTTTTCTTTTTATCTGATCTGATATTGACAATGAGTAGATGCTTAAAAGGTATAGTAGTTCATAGAGTTCATAGTTTGAATACATATAATTTGTGTCCTAATTAGCCATTTTTTCTTCCTTGACTTGAGACCTATAAAATCCTCTAAGAAGAGAACATATAGAAATGATGATTACTATGGAAGACTTTCTCTAAAAGTATCCTTGCCACCAATCACTGGAATTCTGTCATTTTTAGTCATTCATTCTATTGTGTTAAGATCAATTTTTCCTTCTCCACACTCTCCCTTTCAAACAAAAATACTACTGAAAATGGGAATTTTCTAAACCATTGGCATAAATAAATGATCAAACTGAATGAGAGAAGTGTGGATCTTGAGTGTATTGGGTTCTTCTGGGGTAGGGAGTGAAAGGATTGAAAGTTCTCCAATGGATGACTCCAGGTGCCAAAAGCAAACCTGTGCATTAGACATTAGTCTACAAAAGGTGGCAAAGGCCTTTGTCTTTGAAATTAATAAAAAGTTTCAGAAGTGTCTTTCTATGTATATAGTTTCATCTGAGAAATGTTAGCTCCATGATCCACCCAGGATTAAGGTAAAAATATTAAGCCAAGCACAAATATTGCCAAACATACACATAGCAATGTCATACAGGTAACCCATAATTAGATTATGTAATAAGATGATTTATTTATACATAAATAATAAATAGATTGATAATTTCACATATATGTACCTACATGAAATCTTTAATCAGAACCAAGCACACAAAGACTATGAAAATTAAAATTAAGAAACCCAATTCCAACCTTTCCATATACACATATTAACCCAACAACTTTGGTCTAATTGGCATCATAAAGGTACACTAGGTAAAAGGTCGATGATAACAACAAGATAAACAATGGTGATGGTCAATCTCATTAGAGTCTCTTAAGACTGTAAGGAGTCTGGGTCCTCATTAAATTAGCTGACTTGAGATCCCAAAGGTGCAAAATTAGCATCTCCACCCTCGGAAAGCCATCACTATGTAGCATGGCCAATTACACTCAACAAACATCAGCATGTTTGGGCTTTAAATGCTAGAGTCAGTTGCTTGGGATGTGTTGGGCATGATTCCAATGCCTTCCTTAGTATGAAAATAAACATATATTCAAATGAGGGTAAACAATGACCTAATGGGAAATGTTCAGTCAAGCACCTAAGAACTAGTTCAGACTGGCACCTTTATCCCTTACAGTTTCATCTGCTCCTCCCAGTCAATGGAATAACTAGGCACCAGTATAGAGTTGAGGAAGCGGGGGAGGAATGGTCCTTGCAGAAGTCCAGGTGTTTTGCCTAAACACTGATTATAACAACATATCCAACAGTGGCAGGTATCCCATCTGCAAAAGCCTGATAGCTCTATCAGCCCCTGCTGTTTCAAGCAACTGTGGAGGCCCCCTTTTCATCCTCAGCTTGAGGATGATCTCAATGGGCTGAAGGAGTGTGAGAAACTGAGATAAGTGCTAGCTACAATTATAGAGATACATTTGTGCTGCTGTAATTAGAGTTGTGTCAGCGCTTCCATTAACCTTTGCATTGCCAGCATTTTCCCAGTTGGCATTCCAAGTGATTAACAGCATTTAAATTAGGAAGGAACGTAAGCTGCTGAGTTACAGGCCCATGAAAAGGGTGAAAATGGACAGCAGTAGATAGGGACAGCCTCTCCTGAGCAGCTAAACAAGTAAAGCAGGGAATGGGAAGGTTTACGAGTGGCTCCCACACCACTGTTCTTGTTTCTCAGATGTTGAAATGATTTCTGGTGTTGAGGTGGACTTCCAACTGTGTCATCTGACAGAATCTGGGCACTGAAAGTATCTCAAGAATTTACTGGGGCCTTCCTTCACCTGAGTTAGGTTTGTTGAACAAACACTTCTTTTAAACAGTGTAGAATGATTTTTAGACCATTTTGAAACAAAATATACAGAATTTTAAAATTATCAGTGGAGTTTAATAACTCTTTGTATCTAGACCCATTATCTCATTTGACCCTCACAATCATCTAAGATGCATAACATATGTGTTGTGAGATTCCTTTGACAGAGGTTGAAAATGAAAAGCAGAGCAGTTAAGTAGCTTTCCCAAAATCACACAGGTTAATTCTAGGACCAATCCCAACCTAAGCATATTAATTCATATCCAAGACAGATCACATTAGTCTTTATTACTAAGGACTAAAAAGTGAAAGTACTTTTTATTCCCTGTACCATAAGCCAGCCTTAGTTGCTTCATCAAAAAATAAAAGAAAAAAGCTCTGATTTTGAGAAAGCTTATCATAATCACAATAAATATTTATCAGACATTTTATATGTAAAAAAATAAAGTTTTTATTTACTAACTTCTTTCAGCATCTGAAAACTTTTTCACTAAAATTCCTGATCATTCCTTTGCTATTCAGCCTTCAACTGTTAAAACTGAAAACAAAACAGTGATCTCCTAAAAACCAGATTCCATTTTTCCCACCATATTTGCTTTGCTTCAAATATACATGCATAAAACTAAAATAAATGATATTGCCATTATCTTTTTACCTACACCATCTGATTCTCTTCCTTAAAAAGCTAAGTCTTAGGAATTTTGAAGTCGCATTAATTTGAATTCAGTTGTTCTTTTTTTATTAATAGGTTATAAATTAATTGTGTTAATTTTAGTTAAATTTAGTTCACCTAAATCTGGTTTTCCATCAATATTTAAGGTCAGTTTAAAGTCCATCTGGCCCAATCATCCAAGTGATGTTTACAACAGTATCAAATCAACTTGGATTGTACAAGTCTGAGTTGATTATCAAGAAATTCAAGGCTAAATTTCAAATGGCTTTGGGCTAAATTAATGATCCCCAGATTTGCTGATGATAAAAATAAGTGGGGGCCATTGTTAAAAATATAGATTTCCAGGGGCGCCTGGGTGGCTCGGTCATTAAGCATCTGCCTTTGGCTCAGGTCATGATCCCAGGGTCCTGGGATTGAGCCCTGCATTGGGCTCCCTGCTCTGCAGGAAGCCTGATTCTCCCTCTCTCACTCCCCCTGCTTGTGTTCCTTCTCTCACTGTGTCTCTCTCTGTCAAATAAATAAATAAAATATTTAAAAATATAGATAGATAGATAGATTTCCAGATTCTTCTGGGATCCCCAGTTGTAAGAAGTGTCCCAGATGATTACTTTGCTCAACTAATTTTGGGAAACATAGTGCTAAATGTTCATTTTAAGTGAAAATCAAATATAATGCAGGAATCGTGGTTACTTTTTTTAAGATGTTAGGGGTTTATCTTAATTCAAGAAATTGAAATGAATTATGTCAGTGGAACTTGAAAAAATAAAAAATAGTATGAAATATAGCTATTTCCCACTAGATAACATATTTTACAAAATTTTGGTTATAATTTTGTCTACAGGCATCAGTCATTTTTTTTTTTTTAGATTTTTTATTTATTTATTTGCGAGAGAGAGAATGAGAGACAGAGAGCACGAGAGGGAGGAGGGTCAGAGGGAGAAGCAGACTCCCCGCTGAGCAGGGAGCCCGATGCGGGACTCGATCCCGGGACTCCAGGATCATGACCTGAGCCGAAGGCAGTGGCTTAACCGACTGAGCCACCCAGGCGCCCGGCATCAGTCATTTTTAAAATCAGTGTGTCACAAAGAACTAATCCAGCTATAGCACTGTGCTTGGCATAGAGTGCTTAATAAATATTTCATTAAAGAATGAATGGAGAAACTGACTCATGACCCAACCTATCCACAAAGTTCTCACCCACCTTTCTACCAACCTATAATATCCTTTTCTCATATGCTTGTTATAAATATAGCCTACTCTGGGCGCCTGGGTGGCTCAGTTGGTTAAGCGGCTGCCTTCGGCTCAGGTCATGATCCCGGAGTCCTGGGATCGAGTCCCACATCGGGCTCCCGGCTCAACGGGGAGCCTGCTTCTCCCTCTGACCCTCTCCCCTCTCATGCTGTTTCTCTCTCTCTCTCTCTCAAATAAATAAATAAATAATTTTAAAAAATTAAATATAGCCTACTCCACCCCCACAATGCACTTGATCCAATTATATTCTATTGGTTCTGTAAGGCAGCACAATGTAGTAAAAAGAAATATAGCTTTAGATCCAGACTCACATGGACAAATTTCTTAAATTCTCATCTACAAAATGAGGATTGCTAAGTATCTCACAGGATTGTTAAGGGGATTAAATGAGCAATGTCTGCCAAGTACTAGACTATAAACTACTTGAAAGCATGAATCTTTGTCTTCTGAGCATTAAAAATAATGTCAAAGTCACTGTGCGCGCTTAGTTTATTGCACTCTCCTTCCATCCTTCTTTCCTTAAGTAATCTACTAATCCCTCAAAAACAGAAACCAAGTCTTACATTTCTTTATATTCCCTTGCCCCATCCTTGATCAATTACACTGAGCACATAATATATGCTCAAAGAATTGTTGATTTAGAAAGAGCAAAAAAAAAAAAGGCACAGGAAAATAAGAGAAGAGGAAAAGAGAAAGATGGAGCAGTGAAGGAAAAAAGAAAAAAATATAAAGGAAAAGACTGCATATATTAAGAAGAGTTGTCTTATTCTCAATAGTTCTCCTAGGTGCCATGGAATTAGCCCTCAGTGCAGATCAAAATTGGCATCCTAAGATTACAAAGCAGGAGCTGTTTCTCATAGCAGTAATTATTTGCTCTTATTTTCATTTCTAATAACTTAGGTTTCAGAAACAAGAGTAAATGTTTGATTTTACCTACACTGCACATTATTCTCTCTGGAATATAGTTTTTATTTACTGAGGCATCTCTGCTTATTTGCAAAGCTCAAAATTTCTTTCAAATATAATTCATGTAGTTGTCTTTTTTTTTTTTTAAGACTTTATTTATTTGACAGAGACACAGCGAGAGAGGGAAAACAAGCTGGGGGAGTAGGAGAGGGAGAAGCAGGCTTCCTGCTGAGCAGAGAACCTGACGTGGGACTCAATCCCTGGACCCCAGGACCATGACCTGAACCAAAGGCAGATGCTTAAAGACTGAGCCACCCAAGCACCCTAATTCATGTAGTTTTTAATCTTTAAAGTCAAATAGGCAAAAAAAGTAATAATTATATACTATGAGTAGACTAGAAATCTTCACATTTCTAGTTCCAAAGGAGGGGAAAAATGAAAACAAGAGGGAAAAATTTCTTTGGTGGCTCTCATTAATTAGTATCAGTATTTTAGAGCTAAAAAGCCAGTAGAAGTGATTGACAGTGGCCTCATTTTACAGATGAGACCCAAAACTGACACCCAAAGAGGTAAGTGACTCATTTAAAAACAAATTGAGTCAAAATTCCAAGCAGGACAAATAATTTGTACTTATAGAAACTTTATAGAATTCTTACATTTTAGATCCATAAGTGATCTGAGAAACTCCTAAGTCTAACATATCACTCCAAATAGAAATACCCAATAGGATATTCCTGACAGTCTTGCCTAAATAGTACCTGTGAGAGCTGATCACTCCCTTACAGTTAGCTATCCCATTCAATTTATGAGATTTCATTTTTATACCAAGCCATAATACCCCTCCTTCTACCTTTTATTCCTAGTTCTGATTTTTTAAGGAGTGGATTAATTCTGTTCCTTTTTCTCATAATATATCACTGTTCTTTCAGGAATTTATTATATTCCAGACTTCCAAATATTTCATGACCTTTGTCTCTTCCAGATATTCTTTAGTCACTATTTATACTGATGAGAATGATACTAAAGATGAAATAATAATGAAAACAATCTACATTTATCAAGTGATTTCTATGTGTCAGGCATTATGAAAAATCATTAACATTTATTATCTCTGTTTTGTTCTGTTATATAACCATGTGCCTGGCACATGTCAAGTATTCAATAAATATTGGTGGACTGAAGGCATCCTCATCAAAACTCTTTGAAATAGGCATAATTAACCTATTTCATATATACTAGCATATATGTTGGAATTTGAAGCTAGGAATTTTGACTACATAAATTTACACATACACTTAACCATTATTGCTTTATGTTTACAAATGTTTTTCTCTCAAATGCAGTAACACAGCTGTGACCATTGATTCCATTTATCAGCTAGTATATGTAAAGGTTCTGCATCTAGAATTAGACTATAGCATTTTAGAGTTCTGTCCATCAGGGTTGATTCCCATAGCATACAAATAAGTTATTGGTTCTTCACTCTTTTTTTTTTTTTTTTTGGTTCTCCACTCTTAAACAAACATATCTTGCCTCAATCCCTGCAAGGTACCCCCTATTTCTCTTATTCCCTTTCCAGAAAAAACAAAAAAAAAACTAGTGTTATCTACCTTGCTGTCTCCAATTTCTCTCTTGTTATCTTTTAAAATCACTTCATTTATTTTTTTCAAGTCCTCCATGAAAACTATGTTCATCATCTTCAATGACTTCCACTGTTCTAAATCGAATAGTCAATTCATGGTCCTAATCTTACTTACTAGCCACATTGAATATAGTCAATCCTCACTTCTCTTGTAACCACTTTCTTCACTTGCCTTCTAGGACACCAACCCTTTGGAACTCCTCACACCTCACTGAGCACGCCTTCTCAGTTTCCAATGCTCTTCTTTATCCTGAGCTCTTGGTGTCAGCATGCCCCAAAGCTCAGTCCTTAGTACCCTTTATCTATACTCACTGTCTTATTGATCTAATCCCTCCTCTTGGCTTTCAACACAATCTCTATGCAAAGATTCTCAAATTTACAAGTTCTGCCCACAACTCTCTACCCAGAATCTTATCTAGATGCTCAGCAGAAAATCAAAATACAACTCCTGACCCCCTGTCACTCCTAACCCAATCCACCCATAGCTTTCCCTATCTCACTTGATGGAAACTCCATCACTGCTCAGGACCAAATCCTTAGAATAAAAACTGACTCTTCTCTTTCAATGTGTCAGAAAATCCTAATGACAAAAAACTCTATTTTTTTTTTTTACTTAAAAAAAAAAAATTCCCGGGCGCCTGGGTGGCTCAGATGGTTAAGCGTCTGCCTTCGGCTCAGGTCATGATCCCAGGGTCCTGGGATCAAGTCCCACATCGGGCTCCCGGCTCAGCGGGGAGCCTGCTTCTCCCTCTGACCCTCTCCCCTCTCATACTGTTTCTCTCTCGCTTGCTCTCTAAAAAATAAATAAAATCTTTAAAAAAAAAAAAATTCCCTGATCATTTCACTCCTCTACTCAAAACTTAGGAGTGATTTTCCATTTCACTCAGAGTAAAAGCCAAGTCTTACAATGACCAATCATGTCCTGCCTTAATCCGCCCCTCTGTTACCTTTTTAACCTCATCCTTACTAATTCACTAAGCCTAAAAATTCAATGACAGTTTGCTATCCCTATGTTTTGGATCAGAAGACTGAGGCTCAAAAAAGCTGAGTAACTGATCTAAGATTAAATAGCCGGTGAATAACATACAGGATAAAACCCAAGTAATTGTGCTCATTATCATCATTCCATCTGCTTAATCAAGAAACAACTTGATTTTTTTTTTTTATTTATTTGACAGAGAGAGAGAGAGACAGTGAGAGAGGGAACACAAGCAGGGGGAGTGGGAGAGGGAGAAGCAGGCTCCCCGCCGAGCAGGGAGCCCAATGCGGGGCTCGATCCCAGGACCCCGGGATCATGACCTGAGCCAAAGGCAGACGCTTAACAACTGAGCCACCCAGGCGCCCCAAGAAGCAACTTGATTTTCATTGCAGAACCTAGAGGAGGCTCAGAAACTGGTAGTACTGGTACCCCTAAAAACAGAAGATGAATGGGGGTTTTAGAACAGAAAGGTTCACTAAAAGTCTGATTAAAATTCCACTTTCCATTTTGTACAGACAGGCAATGGATCCTCCCAACCTTGGAAGAAGAATGGAGGTTACGTAATGGTGATGGTAAGACAGAGGACACTGGGCATTATGGAGGGCATGAGGAGCCATCAATTCCCGTCTAAAATGAGAAAGTATTATTCCTTAAATTTCTCATCACTATTCCTTTGAACATTGCAAAAACAATTTTTAGAGTATTAGCATGGAGGAGTATAGGCCTGGCTAAACAGCTTAGTCAAAAAATTAATGAAAATGACAAGTCTGCATTCAAAGACAAACTATTTAATGACTAATTTTTTTAATTGGTTCTAGACTGAGACCTTGTATAACAAGTTTCAGCCTGAAGAAAATTTTTTATGCTGCAGTTATGAACCTCTGATAATAGAAGATTTAATGGAATTTCAAATAGGCCATTAATTGTAACATGCCAATATAATAACAAGAAGATTAAAATATGTATAAACTAAAAAAGTTCAATGCAGATTAAATACTTTGCTTGAAATTAAACTTTCCCAAGTATATATTTTGATATCAAATATTGAATAATTAAATACTAAAACTGATAGCAAAAGTTTTTGGTGTCAAATTTCCATAAAATATGTCTGAAGCACTTACTCCAAATATAACAACTTTGCAGCCATATGAATTAGAAATTAGATTAAGTATTAAATAAATTGGGAATAAGATGGCTGTAGTATATATTTATAATTTCTTATGTTTTTTGAAAACAACTGAGGGGAAATGTGATTTTTTCAGAGTAAATTTTGAGATGTTTGTAACTTCTAATTTATTTCCACAAAAAATAAGTTTACAAAATAGGAAAAAGATTGGATAGAATGTTGTTATCGAATGTATTGAATATAAACCTTCGGAAAAATAGATGGTGTATGAAGGGTGCTCATTTTGTGATAAAGGAAAATATATGGGTAGTAATAGCTACTGTGTTTTTTTTTTCTGAGAGTGGTACAGTGGTGTTGGAGAGAATTATACAGATTCCAACTGTATTTTGAGGTTGGTATCAAAAAGACTTGCTGGGGGGCACCTGGGTGGCTCAGTTGGTTAAGCATCTGCCTTTGGCTCAGGTCATAATCCCAGGGTCTTGGGGTCGAGCCCCAAGTCGGGCTCCTGGCTTGGTGGGGAGTCTGCTTCTCCCTCTGCCTGCCACTCACCCTCTTTGTGCTCTTTCTCTCTTGCTACCTCTCTCTCAAATAAATAAATAAAATCTTTAAAAAGAAAAAAAAAAGACTTACTGGTGGGCTGGACATGGGAAGTGAAGAGAAGAAGGAATTAAAAATGATGAACAAGTTCCTGGCTTAAACAAATGACAAAAGATGATGCTATTTACTGAAAGTAGATGAGGGTAGGGTGAACAGGTTTGTGGGGTGTGGAATCATGAGTTCTGTTTGGGACTTCCTAAGTTTGAGAAGCTTGTGAGTCATCCAACTGGTGAAATCAAGTAGGATGTTGAATACCCAAGTCTGGAGTCATCACTGCTAAAATCAGCAGCAGTGAACACGATGTGGTCAGGATGGACATTACCTGTGCACAGAATAAGTGGCCAACCTGAATAGTGGTATGGTGTAGCAGGAAAGTCAAGCAGAAAGTGAGGAAATCTAGATTCTTTTTTTCTCCCATTATTTAGATGTGGGATTCATTCTAACTTTCTAGAACTCAAAATGGTGCAATTGTTTATAATATATACTCCAAATACAGGCTACTAGGGTCAAATTCCAGCTGCAACCTTTTACTAGCTGCATAAGGTTCATAAAAAGTATTTAAGTTCTCTGTGCCTTGAATACCTCATCTACAAAAGGGGAATATCATTATAACTATTTCACAAGGTTGTTTTGAGAATTAAATCAATATGTTTGTATATACACACATGCACACACACACACACCCCACTTAATACCTGGCATATAAGTGCTATTTAAGTGTTTGCTATTATTATGATTGTAAGAAGGATTAGTCCACAATAACATTTTTTCAAACTTTATCAATGGATAAGATTTTGTTTAAAATAATATGCAGAAACGTAATATATAAAAGAAATAAAGACAGAATGTCTGTGGCTGGAAGGCAGGACCTGGATCATCCCCACATCCTCCAGCTTAGCACTGTTCCTTCTCTTTCCCACCAGAGTATCCAGTGAGAAAGATCTGTGGAACTTCTGAAAACCACCAGACTAGATAATCTCTTTTTTTTTTTTTTTAAAGATTTTATTTATTTATTTGACAGAGAAAGACACAGCGAGAGAGGGAACACAAACGGGGAGTGGGAGAGGGAGAAGCAGACTCCCCGCCGAGCAGGGAGCCCGATGCGGGACTCGATCCCGGGACTCCAGGATCATGACCTGAGTCGAAGGCAGTTGCTTAACCAACTGAGCCACCCAGGCGCCCTAGATAATCTCTTAAAAGTGGAAGAAAAATAAAGATGCTTTCAGACATATAAGCAATAAAGACTCTACCATCTATAAATCCTCAGTAAAAGAACTCTGTACTTTGGCAATAAGAAAAGTGAAGCTGGAAGTTCAATCCATCTTACTGGAGTGATGCCTCTTCTCCACTCTTAGGTTTAGTACCAGATGGAAGATCCTCCAGCGCACCACAATGCTGGTCTTCCTCACCCTGCCACTTCCACAGCTTACTCAATCCTCCTCTGAGGAAGAGTGAGTTATTAATGACTTAGAAAATTTGAGAAGAGAGACCGGGCTGAAGGAAGCCAGTCCCTTATTCTCCCCTTCTGCTTGGGACAAAGGCTGCCTGCATTGAAGTACTTTGCAGGGCACATGGGGACCAAGCATAGAGAGACCTGCTCTCATCCAGCACTGTTTACAACTTGGTTACCTACTAGGGACAATGGTTCTGGGGACCGGTATTAGGAAGCCCACTTGTCCACCAATGAGAAATTCATCCCATATCAGCTCTGATAAAAAAGGTCATATTTTGGTCCCCACATACCTTACACTTTTGTTTTACTTCTCAATTGGCTTCAAACTAGGATGAAGAGTAAGTGTGCTGTTTAGAAGGCTTCCTTGACCTCTAATAGTCTGAACAAAAGAAACAACAGTGAACTTAGAACTGGATTAAATACATTGGCCAATTCCTGAGATAAGGAAGGCCAGATCACAAAAACAAAATTTGTTTATCCTGCTAAGGAAGTTGGATTTTATCCTACAGGCAGGCAAAGCCATTAACACACTTGCAATCAAAGGTGACATAACCTGATTAGTATTTTGATTATTTTTTTTAGATATGGTCAGCATAGAAGGAAGAAGCAATGAAAAATGGGATCAGGTTAGAAAGAGAAGGTGGCATGTTCTGAAGGTCAAATTCACCTGCCTTATAACTTTGTCTATGGCTATCTCAAATGATGTCATATTTTTCCAACATATTGCCTAATTTTGAACAGCTGATCAGCTGGCTCAGTAATATTTCATTAAGCCAAGCAATTAGATAATCAAATCTTGAACTGAGTTTGGAATCTTTATCACAGTGTTTCAAAATACGCTTTACAACTTTCCATAAAAAAAAGTTAAGTTATGCTGTGTCTCTTCTGACCTCCAAAGTTTACATTTTCATGGGTTATCCCTGATATGTTATTATTTAGAATTTAAAAGGCAAAAAATATTTATGGTCACAAAGTGATAGCTTGAAAATTAAATTTGTGCTATAAAATAGACCATTTGTCATTCACAAAATTAGCACAACATTAAATTTTGATACAAAACAGATGTATATTATGTTGCTGCAATTTTGGATGGATCTTTTTTGTTTTGTTTTTTTTGTTTTTCTCTCTGGAGACAATTTTTTAGCAATGTCAGAATAGGTCAAGTGCCTAATGATACCTCTAAGCCAACACTTGTGCCCTTACCTTTCTGAGTCTTCTATTTTTGTGCCATTCCTCTGAGCAAGATACTTCCCCATCAGATCTAAGGCAACTGATTTTGACCCTGAGATAAAGTTACTGGTTTTTGCCACAAACACGTATTAAGTTCCATGGTTGTTCAGCACTATACCAGGCATTGGATATACTGAGATGAGCAAGCAAGACTTGATACAGTTCATATTTCCAAAGAACTTTCAGTCTCCTGGGGAGATCAAAAACACAAACAAAAACAGCAGTGATAAAAGCATCCCAATATCACTTCCTATGGTTCTTCCCTCCATCAGGAAATCCCAGCATTGTCTTCTACCTGATGAGGAATTTTGTAAGGAAAGTACAAGAAACAGAGGGAAAGGATACTTAGCTGGCTGGGCAAATCAGGCAAATCAACTGGAATGATAAATGTCATCATCAGATTGTCTTACTTCCAGTGGGGTCACTTGGGGACTTAAGTTCTTTACTTCTTTTGCTGTTATTGTTTGTTTTGTTGTAATTTTTTTCCCCACATAGCTGCTAAGTACTCCCTTTCTTTGTTGACTACATTCATCTCCCCAACATGGTCCTCTTTTCCAAAGTGCAGGCCTAGCTATTTCTGAAGTCCAGCTATTTCTCTTCTCCACCAATCCATAGGGAACATAATTTATTTAATAAGGGAACTTTTTCAGTAACAGAAATCCTACCCAAAATAGTTGAAACAAAGACTTCTCTAGCTTTCTAACAGGGAAAGTCAAGCAATAAACTTTAGGCACGGCTAGATCATGGTACTTAAATTATGCCCTCAAGGGTTTGATTTTCTTACTCTATCTCTATTTTTTCTGGACAGATTCTCCCCCACAAAGTGGCAAATATGGCCAGCAGGAGCTCTAGGATTACATCATCCTTATAGCTAATAATCCTATGTCCTCCACCTACAACCCTTACCCCACTACCCCTATTGTCTCTTTTCTCAAAGCTCAGCAAATGTTCAGGGATTGTTCACCAGAGAGATGCTAGGAAGAAAAAAAAAATGTATTCTACTTAACACAGAACTCCTTTAATATATTCTATTTTTTTTAAGATTTTATTTACTTATTTGAGAGAGAGAGTGAGAGAGAGAAAGAGCACAAGAGGGGGGAGCGGGAGAGGGAGAAGCAGACTCCCTGCTGAGCAGGTAGCCCGATGCAGGACTCGATCCCGGGACTCCAGGATCATGACCTGAGCCGAAGGCAGTCGCTTAACCAACTGAGCCACCCAGGCGCCCCTCTATTTTTTTTTTCTTACTAAAGGAAAACACAACATGATCAAATTGCAAGGAAGTATGTAGCTTAATAATTTTTGTGAACTTCTCTCTGGAGTTCATGGAAATGTAAAGTGGATGGAATTAAGTCAGCTATTTCTTAGTTCCTTTTACTGATTCATTTCTCATTGTACTCATTTAGAAACATCTCCACCCAATTCCTTTATTTAAGTTTTGGTTTCCAAAATGATGCTCATGGGCTTTCCCAGCATCTTGATTGGCATTCTTCCTTTCTAATTCATAGAGCCAATATCAGAATAGATGTAGCTGCTCGTTATAGATTATAGATTTCAAGAGAGCCAAGTAAAATTTATCTTCCTTCTCAGAGAAAAACTTTAGGCTGTCTATTTAGATCTAATGTCTTCTGACTTCATAAAGGAAAGTCAACTTACTTAACTCCTTGATGGTTGACCTGTTCTTTACTCCAAAATTCCTTAACAATGGTTGCCAACACAGAGCTGAAAGGCTGTCTCCATACACCAGAACATAGTAGGTGCCAAGCTCTGAGAAACCCTCATGAGGGAGAGCAGATTTCAGTCACACTAACCAAGATGAAAATTACACATGTTACCCTCAGCTGAGCTGGCCCCTTGGCCCAGCTATTTCCTCAGGCTACAGAAGAGTGAATATAATGTTAAATACTCAGGCCACCACTTGTAGGTGAAGAAAATAAGTCTTCCTCATGAGGTTGGGAGAAGGCATCAACACTGTAGTATTACAACAATGGAGTATTACCTGAGCATGATCAAGATGAAAATAACAGCATGGCAAAAACAAATATTTAATGCAAAGTAAAAGAACCCAACCTCGGTTAAATTATAGTTTAAATTGAGAAAAAAAACCTCACAATTGCCTCAGGCTATAGAAGAATTTATTAGGAACATAAATTCAATTTTTTAAAAATAACTAAAAAATGATTGATAAAACAACAGTATGAGATGAAATGGGAATTTGCCAATCCAAGAAAAAATAATTGAGGATGGATAACATTTTTCTCTGGCTGTAACATTCTATGGCTCTCCTTTCTTCCTTTAAATAAAATTGAGCTGATGAACTAGGGAAATGAAGTGGACTCATTGTTTGGGGATATTCCCTAGGATACCACCTGTTTCCTTTGAAGATCATACCTTACTTCAAATTTGGAAAGCTCAAGCTTCACAAAGATACTGCTGGAAACTTGGCAAATTTGTATTTGCATACACATACACACACGTACACCCGTGGAAAGGAGTAAATATTTGAGACTTATTGTAGAGTTAAAATCTTTCTAATCGGGGCACCTGGGTGGCTTGGTCGGTTGGGTGTCTGCCTTGGGCTCAGGTCATGATCTCAGGGTCCTGGGATCAAGCCCCGTGTCAGGCTCCCTGCTTAGTGGGTAGTCTGCTTCTTGCCCTCCTTCTGTGTGCTCTCTCTCTCTCTCTTGCATTTGCTCTCTCTCAAGTAAATAAATAAAATATTTTTAAAAAATCTTTTTGATCCCTTAGAAAGTAATATAAATTGACAAGTATGTGCTGGTTATTCTCATTGGACAACCTCCCACCCACCACTGCTACTACCACCATTCTCTGCCCCTCCCTACCCTGCTCTAGTCCAGGGGAAGCTGACCCCTGAGCCTCATCACCCTTGTTCCATGCCCTTCGGCTTCCAAGTGAACAGGAGATCAGAGGGTGGGAGGAGGGAGAAGCTTAGGTACTTCTTTCCTCTCTCCATGCTTCCATGCACATCTGTAGCAATAGATGTGACCCTCCACAACTCTAGCTTATATGGGAGGGACCCCTCTTCCACATGTTCACTGTCAATGGATTCAACAAACACTATTTCCTCCTCTTGTCACTGCAGTCCTAGTGGTGGTAGCAGCTTCAAGTGGTTGTCATTGTCTGGGATCTTACTATTTCCTTGGTTTTTGTTTTGTTTTGTTTTGTTTTGTTTTGTTTTATCTTAGCCTTGCCTCCACACTAACAGTAATCTTGTCTTTAATATCTCTAAATTGTAAGCATCTAGGGTAGATTCTGTTTCCTGCCAGAATCCTGAGTTGTGCAACAAAACTGATCTTGGTGAATTTAAGAAAAATAAATAAATTCAAAAAAGAAAAAAAAGGGCGCCTGGGTGGCTCAGTTGGTTAAGCGACTGCCTTTGGCTCAGGTTATGATCCTGGAGTCCTGGGATCGAGTCCCGCATCGGGCTCCCTGCTCAGCGGGGGGCCTGCTTCTCCCTCTGACCCTCTTCCCTCTTGTGCTGTCTCTCATTCTCTCTCTCAAATAAATAAATAAAATCTTTAAAAAAAAAAGAAAAAAGAAAAAAAAATTAAAAGGCTCTATTGAATATAGAACTGCTCTCAAAGAAAAGGCTAGAAATAATAATGATACCCAAAAAAGGAAGAAAGTTCTAAGAGATTAGAAAGAAGCTAATAGATATGAAAGATAGACAAAAAGGGTCTAACATAAGATATTAGATCATAAAAAATCAAACAAATAAAGCAGAAAGAACATATTTGAAGATATGAAACACGGGGTGCCTGAATGGCTCAGTCGGTTAAACTCCAACTCTTGATCTCAGCTCAGGTTTTGATCTCAGGGTTGTGAGTTTGAGCCCCATACTGGGCTCATGGAGACTACTTGAAGGAAAAAGAAAATATGAAACAGAAAAATTTCCCTGAAATGAAGAAAATAAATGGAGCAGACTGAAGGAGCACACTGCATTCAAAGTAAACTTGATGCAGGGAAGCAACACCGATTCATATTCTAGTTATGCTATTCTTTATAAGTTAGTTATGCTATTATCAAGAATAAAAAAATATTCAAGCATAAGAGAAAAAAACCAGTCACTATCATGAGGGAAGCAATCACCTTGGCCTTTTCTTTTCGTTTCTTTTTTAATACTGGAATTT
The DNA here is from genome assembly GCF_002201575.2 of Neomonachus schauinslandi. Taxonomy (NCBI): domain Eukaryota; kingdom Metazoa; phylum Chordata; class Mammalia; order Carnivora; family Phocidae; genus Neomonachus; species Neomonachus schauinslandi. The sequence goes on from NC_058405.1 coordinate 103,419,229, forward strand.
GGTTCTACAAAGTTCTAAGGGAAAGAAAATCATCATTACAGTACATAATATTTCTATATGTTAAAAAATAATTTTTAAGTAAATCTGGAAAGTGGATTGAGTGAGATGAGAGGAAATATGTGACTGCTAATATCCTCATTACAAATATAGCAGGAAATCATTTTGTTTTATTAAAATGAAGACCTTAAAAAAAAACCAAAATGACCCCAATTTCTTACTTTTTTTTCCAAAGTTTCTTTCATAAGCTTACATGAGCCGTTTTTTTTTTTAAGATTTCATTTATTTATCTGAGAGAGAGAGAGTGAGCAAGAGAAGAACACAAGCAAGGGGAGCAGCAGAAGCAGAGGGAGAAGCAAAATCCCCACTGAGCAGGGAGCCCAATGCAGGGCTCGATCCCAGGACCCTGGGATCATGACCTGAGCTTAAGGAAGATGCTTAACTGACTGAGCCACCCAGGCACCACATAGATGGGCCTTTTAGGAAATATCTTGTATGTAGAAGGAAGAAATATTTATGGGGGGGGTGTTTGTGTTTGTTTTTTCTTTTTTGTTCAAATAGAAGTTTGTTTTTTTTTTCTTTAGAAAAATATCTATAATATAATCACATTTAAAAGTATTTTTTCTTCCTCTGTATCTTTCTATTTTTTAAACACATATGACTGGATGAAGTTCATCTAATATTAACACAGTTTCTTTCTATGTTGTGGTATTTAACTAATATTTAAATCTTTGTGCTTTTCTGCAGTACTTGAATCATTTTTTAAAAAGATTATCTATTTTAGGGGGTAGGGGAGGGGGTAGGGTAACTGGATTATGGACATTAAGGAGGGCACATGATATAATGAGCACTGGGTATTATATAAAACTGCTGAATCACTGACCTCTACCTCTGAAACCAATATAATACATTATATGTTAATTAATTGAATTTAAATAAAATAAAGTAAAAGATTATTTATTTGAGAGAGAGAGAGAGAGCGCACAAGTGGGGGGAGGGGCAGAGGGAGAGAATCTTTCAAGCAGACTCCCCACCAAGCACGGGGCCCAACAGATTGATCCCACGATCCATGAGGTCATGACCTGAGCCAAAACCAAGAGTCAGATGTTCAACTGACTGAGCCACCCAGGTGCCTCTTGAACTACTTATATAATACATATACTTAATATTTATAAGAAAAGATAGAATAATTTATTTTATTAACAATAAGGCTGGAAACAAGCCAAAATGTTAACAACTAGTAATCTGGTGTGGAGGGTAATAAATTGTTTTGGCGTTCTTTTCATATTTCATGTCTTTGCAAAACAACATACTAGATTTCAGTAGAGGAAATATAGAAAAGCTCAATAATTTGAGGCAGCATATTGTAGGATAAAGAGTTCTCCAGCTTTTTGGGGCACCTGGGTGGCTCAGTCGGTTAAGCGTCTGCCTTTGGCTCCGGTCATGATCCCAGGGTCCTGGGATCAAGCCCCGCATCGGGCTCCATGTTCTACGGGGAGCCTGCTTCTCCCTCTTCCCCTGCTCCTGCTCTCTCTCTCGTTATCTCTCTCTTTCAAATAAATAAATAAATAAATCTTAAAAAAAAAAAGTACTCCTGCTTTAGATTGAACCTAAATTAAATATCAATTACTACTGTTGCATGATAAAGTCACTACAAAGTTAGATGGTATAAAGTGACAATTGTTTTATATACTTATGACTTTGTAGGTCAGACATTTATACAACGCACAGTGAGAATGACTTGTTTTTGCTACATGATGTCTGGGGCCTCAGCTGAGGTGGCTTAAATACCTGGGGGATGGCTGGAATAACTCAACTGACGCTACATGTCTGGAATCCTGGTTCTGAATCTCAAGTGGGTACCTCAATTCTCCTCCACATGGCCTCTCTAGGGCAGTGTCAGGGTTTCAAGAAGAAGGAAAGCAAAGAAGACAAGCACCCCAAGTTCAGGTGCTTATTAAGCCTCTGCTTACATCAGGCTTGCTAATATTCCGTTGGCCAAAGAAAATCACATGGTCAACCCAGACTCAGTGTGGAAAGGCATACAGGCGTACCTTGGAGATATTGCAAGTTTGGTTTCAGAAGACCACAATAAAGCAAATGTTGTAATAAAGAAAGTCAAATATATTTTTTTGGTTCCCCAGGGCATGTAAAATTTATGTTTACACTTTACTATAGTCTATTGAGTGTGCAAAAAAAGCATATGTCTAAGAAAATGCACATATTTTAATTAAAAAATACTTTATCTAAAAAATGCTAACCATCAGCATTACAGCCAGCTGTAATCACTGATAACAGATCACCATAACAAATATAATAATGAAGAAAAAGTGTGAAATATTCTGAGAGTTACCAGAATGTGACACAGAGATATGAAGTGAACAAATGCTGTTGGAAAAATGATGCCCATAGATGCCCAAAGCAGTTGCCACAAACATTCATTTTATAGACCCAATATCTGTAAAATGCAGTAAAGTGAAGTGCAATAAAATGAGGCATGCCTGTACCCAAGGAATTTGAATCTCAACACTATCATTTTTGACCTTGACAAGAAATTTAATTTCTCTGAGTCTCAGTTCCCTCCTTTATAAAATGAATACCCAGTTTACATCATTTGGGGGATTAAATGAGACAGTAAAAATATAGCTAACAGAGGCGCTAAGATATAGGTGGGTAGTTAATAGATAGTAATTCCCACTTATCACACACTTGCAAAATGTGCTTCTTGCTCAAAAGAAAATTGGTTGCTCACCTCATAAAATTGCCCTTTGAAGAAGCCTCACATTTTTGTACAGTTGTGATTAGCATTGTTTTAAATCTGCTTTTCAGTTTTTTATTTTGGGTCCCCCATGCAAATTATGTGGTGATTACATTATTTATTTATTTTCTATTTCTTTTTTTTGTCATATGATCCTACTTTTACTTTTATGGGCTTCTAATTTGAAAGTACATTTCCCATATATAAATGTTTATCACAATAAGGTTAGTTATATATCCTTCACCCCATATAATTACCATTTTGTTGTTGTTGTTATGGTGAGAACACTTAAAATCTATTCTCTTAGCAAATTTCAAGTGTACAATACACTATTGATAACTATAGTCACAAGAGATCCCCAGAATTTATTCATCTTGTAAGAAAGTTTGTGCCCTTTAATCAATATCTCCCAATTTCCCCCACCGCTAAACCCCTGGAAATCACCATTCTACTCTGTTTCTATGAGTTCAGTGTTTTTAGATTCCATATATAAGTGAGGTCACACAGTATTTGTCTTTCTCCGACTTATTTCACTTAGCATAATGAGAGGAAATCTCATTTGATCTTCATACAACTTTGTGAGGTTGATAAAGAAATTATCATCTTTACTCCACTGTTGGGAAAATTATGATCATAAAAGGTGAAATGAATATCAAAATGACAGAGGTAAGACTAAGTCCAAAATCTTAGCCCTCATAGGCCTCAGATCTCTAGGCCATATATTTTTCAAGCTTCTCTTCAGCCTCTTAAGAAATCTATGCTGACATTCCAGAAATGTTGTTATGGTTATGCTTTTACAAAATTTTTAATATTCCCTTGAAGAAAATTCATGGTAGTTAATAGAACTTAACTAGTTGTGAATTCTTTCTCCAGGTACCAAGCACAAAACTGTTATGAAATTAGTAAGTGTTTAGCATTGTTTACTGACTTTAAAAGAGCGTTTCTCTTCTCATTCAAGCCCTATTGTAAATTAGGGCTTACAAACTCACCAATGAATCTGAGAGAATGCTCAAGGGAGATTCTTCAGAATACACTTATTTTCTGTTTTGAGTCCAGTGATTTCCCCTAATTAAGAAAGATGAAGGCCTCATTAAAATGCTGGTGTAATCTTGGTATTTGCATATGTGTCTTACATACCAATACACATGTGCACAAGCATGTACACATATAAACACACATCCATGGAAGGGAGCAAAAATATTTCCTATCTATATACTGATATAAAGTGTTAAATTCTGCATTATCCTTTAGAAAGATAACACAGATTGAGGAGGAGTGAAAGTTCTTGTGCATCAATCAGGGATCTTTAGATGCAATAGCCAAGGCCAGCTATGGCAAACTTGAAAAATAAAAAAGGACTTATTAGAAGGATATGGGGTGACTCAGAACCAGAGAAGCAACTTCAGGAGTGTGCTCAGCAAAGATATCCAGTGATGCTGGTAGCAAGACACAGGTATCAGGAACCAGTCGGAATTTACTCAGGTCCCCTCTGTGAGGATAAATGGACTCTATTTTTTCTCTATCATTCCTTTCAAGAGTCAAATCTTGGGAAAGAACGAACATCTGTTAGGTTCATGGACTTGCCCCTTAACCAGGTAAAGGTAGGGCACTTTGACCTTAAGACTATAAACAGTGGGCAGGAAGAAATTCCCAAAAGGAAACCATGGTGCTATAATCAGAAGGAAGAGAAGCATCCTGGACTGCTAAACATGAAATGAAATCAAATAAAATACCAAAATGTCTTATTTAGAATTACTACATTTTATAAGGGAAAGATTTGCCTTAGGTAAACCCAATAAATTAAGGCAATTTAAGATTGTCCCATTTAATCATTTCAGAGACTTATTCTAGAAAGTCTTCAGTTCCTCAAGTTAGATGTTGTTTTATATTCTTCTCTTAGTATGCTACTTATTGTTACCTGTTTTATTGTTATTAAACCTGTCATTTAAAAACATAAGTAGCACAATATAGTTCATTTTTAACTACACTTTCTTTCATCATATAATTACATTAGAAAACACTAAGCCTTCTGCTACAATGAGATAATACAATTCCTAGGTGTTCAAAGACAGATGGCAAACAATGCCTAAAAGGGGAATGTTATCTTACAGTAAATTATGCCTAATTCTAAGGGCTTTGTTTTACCACTGCTAATGTGCTTTTGGAGTTCTGACAGAGATTTACCTATAGGGATGCCACTGAATGACAAATCATTACATACAGAACACTCAAAGAAAAAAAAGACACTAAGAATTCAAAACAAGACAGTGAGTGCATTTTGAAATGAATTTTGGAGGCATATTACATGCAAATTAAAACCTTTTTTGCAAACTGCAATAACTGTTTTCCTTGATTATAATGAGGCATTTGGTAGAATTAAGTATTTGATATCTATAAATCATTTAAAAGATGGAATAAAGAGCTGGAGTTATTGGTGTGTGACGTGTCGTTCCTGAATTTACTCACAAAATGAGTTATAGAGATGTGATTCTGTGAGTTTGCCAGCAAATAGGACACAGCTTTCCATAAGGGTAGATAAAGACTCCATGGGAAATCACAGAGTTTTAGAATTTTACAAAACTTAGAATTAGACAGCAAATCATCCAGTATGGACTCTTCATATAACAGTTTCTCTTGTCATGTAGTTTACATGCAGTGTTCAAAGTTAATAGCAATCCAAGTTTTACACTCTGGTTCACTCTTGTATTAACCACAGTAGGGAAGAAACTTTTAGCAGAATATCTGCAAACGGTTTCAAATTGTTCTACCTCACCAGAGAGTCCCTGGGTTGAAGGAAAGAGAAAAATCATGATGAAAATATGAGCCAGTCCTTAGATTTTTAGTACATTAAAAACAACTAAAATCATCTGCAAGTTGGTAGGGACCTAAAGAGGTTACTTCTTGGAAAGCCTGGGTAGTTCAGTCAGTTGGGCAGCCAATTCTTGATTTCAGCTCAGGTCCTGATCTTAGGGTCATAAGATTGAGCCCCCCATCGAGTTTCCCATTGAGCCCCCCAGTCAAGCCCTGCATGGGACTCTGCTCAGCGCAGAGTCTGCTTGTCCCTCTCCCTCCCTCTCTGCCCTCCCCCTGGCTCCACTCTCCACACCCCACCCCCTGCTTGTGCTCTCATAAATAAATAAATAAATTAATTAATTAATTAAATCTTTAAAAAAAAGAAAAAAGATTACTTCTTTATACATTTCCTGCTTTGTTTCCAAAAATAATTCATGGTGGCTTTAGAAGTCAACTAGCAAAACCTTATCTCCCAAAGAGGAAATCTGTGCCATCTCAAACTGATGTTTCCTTTTTTTTGTTCCTATGATAAAACACATTTATTCATAAGCAAATTTCCCATAAAGCTAGTTATTAGAAAAACCTTCATTATATGGACTCATGTCCTTTTTTCTGTAATGTACACTTAGTTTGACCTAATACAACCCATTTCTAGGACTTCTTCAAGATCATAATCTCTCCATAAACTTCCCATAAACATTACAAACATCTACCACTCCCACCTGTCTGAGCCACCATCTTCTCTTGTCTGGATTATTGCAACAGCCTCCTAATGATTGGTTTCCCTGGTTCTACCCTCATCTTACTCTAATCCATTCTCAACACAAAAACCGAGAGTATTCATTTAAAACTAAGACCAAATATGTCACTCCACTGCCCACAATTCTCCAATATCTCCTTATCAGACTTACTCAGAGTAAAAACTAAAGTCCTTGCCATGGCCTACAAGGCTCTACATAGATCTAGTTCCCCATGACCTCTAAGACCTTGTATCCCACTACTGTGCACCCTACTCATTCTGCCCCAGCCACCTGGCCTTGGCTTCTCAAAGATGTCACCCCACTCCTGCTTAGGAGCTTAGCACAGGCTTTCCCCAGATACTCTCATTCTTACTCCTTCATCTCCTTCATGTTACTGCTCAAAAGTGTCACCTTGTTAATGAAAACCTCCCTGACCACCCTATTTAAAATTTACCCAGTGCCCCCAGAACTCATTACCCTCCTTTCCTGCTGCTGTGGTGTGAATGTCCCTCCTGCACCTCACCCAAATTCATATGTTGAAATCTTAATATGTGATGGTATTAGGAGGTAGAACCTTTGGAAGGTGCTACGTCATGAGGGTGGAAACTTGATGAATGGGATTAGTATTGTGCTCTTATTAAAAAAAAAAAGATCAGCCATCAGAAAGGATGAATACTCACCATTTGCATCGACATGGATGGAATTGGAGAGGATTATGCTAAGTGAAATAAGTCAAGCAGAGAAAGACAATTATCATATGGTTTCACTCATATGTGGAACATATCCTTATAGCATGGAGGACCACAGGGGAAGGGAGGAAAAAATGAATGGGAAGAAATCAGAGAGGGAGACAAACCATGAGAGACTCTGGACTCTTGGAAACAAATTGAGGGTTACAGAAGGGAGTGGGGTGGAGGCATAGGGTAACTGGGTATTAAGGGTATTAAGGAGGGCACATGTTGTGATAAGCACTGGGTGTTACACGCAACTAATGAATTGTTAAACACTACATCAAAAACTAATGATGTACTATATGCTGGCTAACTGAACATAATAAAAAAATAAAAAAATAAAAGACCCCACAGAGCTCCCTAGCCCCTTCTAGCATATGAGGACACAGTGAGAAGGTGCCAACTATGAACCAGAAAGGGGCCTTCTCCAGATTGTGACCATGCTGGTGTTTTAATCTTGACTTCCACCCTCTAGAACTGTGACAAGTAAGTTTCTGTTATCCTTAAGCTACCCAGTCTGTGATATTTTGTTTTAGCAGCCCAAACAGACTAAGACACCTGTATTATTTTTCTTTCATGTGTTGTCACCATTTTTTATATATGTGTGTGTGTGTGTGTGTGTGTGTGTGTAAACAAACTCCATTGAAGCAATGATTTCTGTGTTGTTGTTTTTTTTTTTTTTGCCCCCACTACTGTGTTTCCAGTACCCAGAAAAGTTTCTGGAACAAAATAGGTTTTTCAAATAAATGGGTTTTTTTTAGTAAATCAGTTAATGAATTAAGAAGCCTAACTGACTCCATGGCCCTGATAGTACAGGTAACTTAAGTTCACATTCTCTATCCTCATTTGTAAAATTTGATTCATGATCCTTAAGATTCATTCCATGCTCTAAAAGTAAAGTCACAGTAATAGATCCGCAGATATGGCAGGAAGCCCAGTGAAGCTCTGAGAGCTTGTTGTAAAACCAAGCTGGAGTGACTGTGAGGAGGGCATCCAGCGGCCCCTGTGATAAAGACCAGGCGTTAAGGTGGATCTGAAGTTGCACTGTTCTATCTCAAAGTCATAAAGAAAATCTGTCTGATGGTTTTGTCCTTGCCTCCATTCAGCATGATTTTGTAAATGCTATCCACATGACAGAGTTTCAAGAGATGAAATATCTAATTAAAATGAGATTTCTGGTGGGAATAACTCTTAGGGAGAAATGATATGACTAGACAATATTTAACAAAAGAGTCTGAGATGAGGAGTCAGAGGAACTCAATCCTAAATCTAGTTCTGTCACTATCTGTGTGACTTTGGTGAAGCCACTTAATCTTTATGCCTCAGTTTCCTCATTTGTCAAAAGGATTTGCCACCTCTCACAGGGAATTGTGGGAATTACAGAAGATAACAGACACAAAGGTACTTTAAAGTTTATAAATGCCCTACACCTACTTATGTTAAGGAATTGTTCATCTTTTTAAAGCACTAACAATGTGTTAAGTGCTGAAAATGACAGAGAATTAAATGTGATCTTTGCTCATAAAACTATGAAATGCAGTTCTATAGACTCAAAATCTACCTAACAGGATATGACACACACACTGAGAGACACTCCAGGGAAGAGGCTATTGACAAAGTGGAAAAGTCAGGCATATGCAATTACGATGTTGAATCCAATTATCGTCATGAGTTCCGGGTAGGTATTTATGTGTCATCATGGGGATCGGGAGAAATTCTGGCTGGGTAGTAAGAGTGGATTTTCTTCAGGAAGGCTAAGTTATCAAAGACAAAGTCACTTCTAACTTAAGAATTGGATACTTTACCGGTTGTACAGCTCATCTATTTAACAGGCCCTAACATTTGCTGCATTCAGGAATTGAGTTTGGTTGCCATGAGACCACAGTAGATGGTCTGAGTGCCACACTTGGTACCAGCACAGCTGTAATCAGGACAGATTGCAATCAGGGCACTTTTCTCTAGCTCCATAGATACTGACAAAATCCATGTTTGCTTTTTCCAGGGCCCAGCTCAGAAATCAGTGCTGATCAAACAGCACACATTCCCTTTGGCACTAAATTTGACTCGGCAGAGGGTGTATGGAGATCCTGGCAAGCAAAAGCCTCATTTTTCTAAGCCATGGCCAGTGCTTGGAAGCAAATCTAATCTTATTATGGTGTTCCAAGAAGAAAAGTGAGAAATTTTCAGAGATGGCCAGAAGGGAAAATATAAGAATAACCATAACAAGATCCTTGGTGGTGGGGGGGCATATTGGATGAAAGGATGAAAGCCTAGTCAGGATAGACTAAAGTCTCTATGATTGTATTCATTTTGTTGCAGAATCGAAACATTCAGCCTTTAGAATCACCAGGGACTAGCCCATCACTGTATGGAGATACAAATGTTATTTCTGAATGCCATCCATGTTGCACAGCCACCAAAAGGAAGCAACACTGGGAAGAAGGAAATATATGCTTTATGCTATGCCCAATCTGATTTGGCCAAGGTCATTCAGATAGGATCTACAAAGAAAGCATTAGTGCCATTGTTATTGAAACACAATAACAACTTTTGAAAAACAAATGGCTTATAAATATACCAATTGAAAAACAAAGTGAATTTAAGCCTATGTAAGCAAAAGAAGATTCTTTTTTAAATTTTAATTTAATTTAATTTTTAATTTTTCCAGCCTTATTGAGATATAATTGACAAATACCATTGTGTAAATTTAAGTTGTGCAATATGGTAATTTGATACAAGTATAATTTTATGAAATAATTACCACAATAAGGTTAAACAAATCCTTCACATCATATAGTTACCCGTGTGTGTGTATGTGTTTGTGTGTGGTGATAACATTTAAGGTCTATTATCTTAGGAAATTTCGAGTATACAATACAGAATTGTTATAGTCACCATGCTGTACATGAAATTCTCAGAACTTAATCATCTTATAATTAATGCCTTCTTCTACTTTTCTTATCAACCCTTTCAACCTTTAAATTCCTCAAAACCTTCCTTGATTCTGGTTCCTTCAATGACTTTAGCTGCTCTTTGGAAGTGGTACACAGAACGTCTCTCATATAATACAGTCAGCTAATGCAATATGCAGGCCCTATAAATATTCTGGTTACTGCAAAGTTATGCTTCTGACGTATCATATAAGGTTTCCAACCGATTTGTAACAATAACAACACATTGTTATATGTTTATTATCATATTACATTACATTATATTATAATCATAACTATATCTCTGCTGGATATAGTGTAATCATCTCTTGTTGACTCATGAAACACTTTAGGATCCTGGTGTGTTTGTTATATTTGTGCTCACAGCAAGCAAAACTTCTGTGCTAAGGTGCTAGTGAGTGGAGCATTTGTTTAATAGATCTCTGGTAAGCACAACTACATCTTTGCTCCAAAACTACTTATGTAGATAACTCTTGGTAACCCTAGACATTTTCTGTCTACAAACTTACCAAGATTAATCCTACTTAGTTTCCCATATCAAACAAGATCAGATGTGTTCTATTTAGTATGGTTTAGATATTTGCTTGTGATTATATTCATTTGTGCTCCTTTTTTTTCCCATAATAGTGTCCTTTTTATGTTTTGATTTCAGATTCTCTCCAGGCTCAAAGGTTTTATTTTCCATGAAATTTTCCAATTTCTTCACTTGGGTGTTTATTTTAAGGCTATGTACAATGAGTCCTCCAAAAGCTTTCTGGCTACATCTTTATATAGCAAAAATAAGCAATATATTATTAAGCAAATAAGCAAAATGTTCTTGGAAATAATATAGATTTATGGTTTCTCTTATATGTTCTGCAAAGCTACAGGATTCTATAGATGTGCTTTGCTGGCCACCATGATATGAAGAGAAAGATAAACTCACTTCTGTCTATGCATCCCATACTCCTCAACGTCAGCAATTCCTTTCTTATCAGTTTTATATATTGGGATTCCACAGCATAGAAATAGTTTGCCAATAATAATGTTGCCCCAACTACTGATTGTGAATATTTCATTTGGCTGATCTAGTTATGTCTTGACAAAGCTACCATTGAGTAGTAGCAGTGATGCTAACAAGTCCTTTCTTTGGTATATAAGTAGTTTTGAATACTTACTAAGGGTACAACGTTGAATAAAGCCAATGTACTCCCAATGCTTACTGTCGAAAGTAACATTATGCACAGTATTTAACTGAGCTCCCACCCTACAACTGTAAAAGGTAAGTGAGAAGGTGTTATTACTTTGAAGATTTGGATTAGAAATTACTGAAGCATATTCACATGCAGTGTGACTCTTCTCCACATTAAAGTAATTACCCAGCATTGTAGCTAGACTCACGGGATTTTGAATGTAGTAATGAATTATTGCAAACTGTCCAAAAAATACAGAATCATATGTCTCTGGGACTTGGTTGGAGGCTGAAGCTATAGATAAGGATGTGGGAAGGGAATGTTAGTACTTCTAAAGCCAACTGTGTAAGGTTATGAATTGGAATTTATGGCTATTATGGATGAAGCTAGAATGAATTTTTCCCATGTTGTAGTAGGAAATTGGCTGCTAAACTTTATAATTTACCTTCTAATGATTAAAGAACAGAATGTCCAGATTCTTAGAATTTTCATAATAGAAGTTTAAATTTACATATGGTTTATATTACATGGATGGCCACAATGAGAAGCTCTCAAAGTTTAGGTAAGATCAGAAAAAAAGATCAAAATATGAAACTGAAAGTAATGAGAATGAAAACACAGAAGATGAAAGTAGCCAGCTATAGAAGATATATTCTATCTACAGAGAACATATAGATCCATATTCAATGGATTATTTTTTCTGAGAAGATCTAAATCCAAGCAAAGAATCAAATGTAAATAAGAAAAGCAGTAACTTAATCAATCATATCCATTTATTTCTGTAGAAAGGATGGGGATGAATTTATGGAAGCACAGTCATTCAAACTGAGGCTAAAAAAAGGGGAACCAAAAATAAAGATTCATAAAAATTTATCCAACACTATCTAAGAGGAGATTACTGTATCTAAGTCACCTGAGGTCAACTCTCATTGAATAAGGATGGCTCACCAAGCTTTTCTTATAACCTTTAGATAACTTTCAGGATCTCAGGAAAGAATTAAAAAATAGACATCTATAATCAGTTGACTTTAAGTAAAAGAAATTTTTCTAGATACACTAATGGGCCTGGTTCAATCATTTGAAAGGCTTTAAGAACAGAACTGAGGTTTCCTAGAAAAAGAAAAGAATCCCACCTGTCAATTGCAGCTTCACTTCTGAAACATCCAATCTGCCTTTCCTGACAGCCTACCCTACAGATTTCAGACTTGCCTAACCAGCTCCCAAAATCGCATAAGTCAGTTCATTGAAATAAATCCCCTTACTGTATATCTCCTACTGGTTCTGTTTTTTCCTGGTTGAACCCTGACTTATATACTCCCACACAACCTTTCTCAGGCAACTAAAAGAGAATATACTTCATCAAAAAGGAAGAGGAAGACTAGGATCAAGCAAACGGGGAATTTAACTTAAAAGAGAGAGAGAGAGAATCCCAGGATGATGGTGACAAAAAATCCCTGGGGGAAAACAGCTATGGACTATGCTGAATACCGTGTCTTACAACCATTAGGGAAACAGGCATGAATATTCATAAGGTGAAAAGTACTAATATGTCACAGATTAACAGAGATTAATAGCTTGAGAAGAAGACAAAATCCAGATTTTAAAACAATATTGACAGGAGTTCTTAGTAACCAAGACAAAAATAAGTTGCCTGGCTGATTATTGGTAGAACCACAGAATTTTATAGTTCACTGTGATCACGGGAAGCAGGAATACCAAAGACTCTTCCAGTACTCTAGATGTGCTATAATTATGCTTTTGTCTGAGATTATTATCGATTTGGTGTTCTGCGTTCTGAAGAAGAATCTGATCTCCGTTACAAAGGACAGGTTAAAAAAAATCCTGAGCAATGAATGCTTCTCTGATTTGATAAATTAGAGAAAATGAAAATTTCTGATGAGGGTTGAAGAAATGATCTGGGAAAGATGCCAGAAAGGGAAAGATTTCTAGGAGGCTAAGGAGAATTAAAACTTGTGTCTATAGAAAAATGCTTTTAGTAAATGGGAAGAAACTCCGTACTACTAAAGTTGTACTGCGGGAAATAAAACTCCAGTGCTAGAATAACAACTTTGAAAGCTCTCAGCTGCCAGAGTCTGTAAAATAAAAACACATTGTTTAGATATCAGCATCATGTTTTTTGCTCAACTGGGTCAAAGGCAAAACTTAAAGCAACTTTAGGTATGAAATGGATTGTTAGGAGAAGGAATGCCTTCTGAAGTTATGGGGAGTCCAGAAACCATCAAGTGATGGAATTACAAGCAGTGATTTCTATTAGCCTAAGGTAGATACATGAAGTGTCACTTAGGCATGTCATAGATCCAGAAGAGGATGGACAAGTATAAACTGTAAGTACAATTCTCTAGGTCAATTGAATAGTAGCTTCAAGGGCTTCAAATGGCTTCAGGACTACCTTCTTCCACATTAGTATTTGAGGATTCCAGGGAAAGTCAGAGATATAATGCCTTAATCTTTACTGAGTCTATCTTAAATTACTGGAAACAAATGCATTTGTATGTGCATATAGAGATAAATGCCATGCTATCTATCATAAATTGGGCAGATTAAGACAATACCTAGCAACATGTATAACCAAGAAAGGAGAATCTGAGACTGAGGTATAGGGCATGAGAATATCAACCAGTCTTGAGCAGCTAACTTCTGGAGGAGTAGCCAGAAAATCAAATGCACAAAAGCCAAAAGACATGGCAGCCTCAAGACTAAGTAACTAAGGGTTTCTATCAGTCAGGGGAAGAAGAACACTAGGAATCCATCTGATGTTGATTATAACTCCCTTCACAGGAAACCTCTTATCAGGAGCCAGGGTCCACAAAAAAGAGGCTTGATGCAAGCCAACTAAGGAATTGGAGCTACAGCCAAGTGAACTCCAGTTCATGGAGTATCTCAAGTCCAGCAAGGAAAGCAAAACAAATTCATGATCTAGACTAAGATGGTAACAGGGAGGAAGAAACCTGCAATAAAATGTTCATATGCTCCATTCCAAGAGCTTCCAAGGACCAAGCCAATTATAAGCCAGGAAGAATAGTTGTAGTCTCTGTCTATAGGTGGTGCTAACAAAATTGCTCTAACCTCCTGACCTGGTCAGCCTCTGCTATGGAACTGAGGTCAGCCTGGTCCAGCATGAGAAGGACGCTACTATTTCCAGCTTGGAGGAACTGGAGACAACAAAAGTAGGGAAAATGAGATCATTAAGGACAACAGGTACATGTCTGTAGCTACATAAAAAGGAATGACACTTGAGTCTTATTTCAAAGCTGTTATATATGCTGAGAGTCCATTGAACCCTTGTCAGTGACAAATCAGTTTTTAATGAATAGGGTTATAGGAGTTCTGTGTTATATATTTCTAAGAACTATGCTCCTGAATAGGCCAATGAAAAGAAACTTCTGCACATTTACTCAGGCAGATACGTTCAGAATGATAACAGAAATTGTTATGTTTTGATCTTAGTAATAGTTTATGAAGCTGACTGGAGAGTCATGGAAAGAATGATCAAAGCAAGGACAAAAATAATCTATACTTTCTTTTTCCCCATAGAGCTTGAAAAAATCTTTTTTACCCACCTTTCATTATCCTTTGAAATAACTTGTAGGAAAATAAAAGCAGATGTCTGGAAAAGTCATCAAGAAAAGCCACAAATCAAAAAGAGATTTCAAACATATGTTTTTAATGAACTGGCTGAAGGTTTTGTTTTTTTTCCCCCGTTCCATCCCAACTGATCCCAGAGTGTTGGTGGCAAGGTGTTCTAACAATCAGTACTTTCCCAAATCTAAATGTGCTGTCATTCTACTTTCTTTGGGAAGAGAAGTCTTAAGAAAGTGGATGGAAATGGCCTTAGAGTACCAAAACAGCTTTCCTCTTCAGTCTAGTACCACTGCTTTCCTTTTTAGTCCATAGGTACAGCAACCTGGACCTGGAAAACTTAGAATAAGTCCTTACCCATCATTCTGTCACACATACAAGGGAAAAATATGAAGTCACTCCTTACAAGACCTGTCTGATTCACATTCATTGGCTTTTCTTCTTTCATTCCCAGAACCATAGTATTTACTAATAAAATTTAAACGATCTAGGATGAGTTAGCCTGGTGATGGGTATTAAAGAGGGCACGTACTGGGAAAAAAAAAAAAAAAAACCTAGATTTTAAATAAAAATTTGGAAGGAAAAAAAATTTAAAAGATCTTATGTTAGCTTGGGTACTTTTTTTTTCAAGGATCAGTAATTTTTTTTTTTAATCTAGCTAGTCATTTTGGATAGATAGGCATATTATATCTGGACAAATAGATCTCCACCTGAAAGAGTCAAGTATTTTCTACAATTTTCAGTTCTTAATATGATCCTAATTCTAAGTCAGCCAATGGTTTTAGTTTTAGAAGAGGCCTGAAAAGACCATCTTGTCCTATCCTGCATTTGAATCAGTAAGATGTAACTATGCCTGTGTCTTCATTTTATGGAGTGAAGTTCAATGTTATGCTGAGGTCTCACTGCAACTCAAGGGACATGAGAATCCAGAACAACTGCTTCTTATGGAGGGCCTTGGTCTACTACCACACCATGCTGTTTCTCTTTTGGAATCATGGCTAATTGAAGCCATATTATTATAAACCAGGCCATAGACATTAACTTAGTAATTGAGTTTATGAAATTTCCAAGCTAGATGATGATGATTAAAGAGTGTCTTCACAATAACAACTTCATAATTAAAACAAATGAAGGGTTTGTAGAATACTGTAGGCAATAAAACACATTTTTTCTTTTTTAATAAAATGGTAAATAATAATAGAAGGCATTATTGGTAATTATTTAGATTCTTATACCAATGCATATAATTATAGAATTCCTACATATCATAGTGAATATGCTCTGGTCTGGGATAAAATTCTAGGATCAAGAATTGTAAACAGAGAAACTGCTATACAGAAAGATGTGGTAGCACATGCTGGTACAATATGGTAAGAAATTTGCCTGGGTCCCTGTGTCTCTTGGTGAATGAATCTAGAAGCAGTGGATATGGGATATAGGACTGGACATTTTCAAATGGAAATGATGAGCTTTTCACTATGCTACCCTTGCTCCAGAGAATGCCATCACTCTCCACTAACCATAGGTCAGTCAAAACCCTGGTTCTCCGAGGGAGCAGATTACTGTACAGCATGCATAAAGAAGAGGGAGGTGGTATTTCCACAGATAGTCTCAAGCCAGACTTTGAGAAATCCTCATATCCAGTGGAAGATGGGAATATGGAAAATATAGTTTACTAGTAAAAATATATCTTGCTATAAAATGTTATTAAAGTAACTAACGCAGGTATTTCTCTGACATGGTTTTAGCATATTTTATGAAACTGGAGATTTGATTCATTACCTTAAGAGTGTGGACAAAAGCCTCCATCTGGTAAATCGATACTCCTAACACCAAGTTCAGGTGACCATGTGTATTCTTTTCATGTTTTAGAATAAAACAAGAAAAGTTTTTGTATTTTTTGGAAAATATTTGTTTTTCATATTTCTTGTAAAAATGCAGACATTTAAAAAATAAGATCCACAAGCTGAGTTTTTAAACACTATGGTTATGATATTTTAAAACAAATTAGTATAATCTGTATATGATTGATAACATTAAGGAATTATTTTAATTTTTTAAAAAGTAATAGTTTTTAAATTTTATACTTATAGGTTAGGATATTTCTGGGCAGCATGTCCAGAGTTACCTATTTATATATTATTTTATACATTGCTTTTTCCTTAAAAGAATGTAGGGGAGATTGAATCTACCTTTAGATGGCTAGGTTGACTCAAGGTTATATTGTAGATAGTTGTATTTGTATAGGTTATATTATACTTTGGTGAAAAAACAAAACAAAACAAAACCCCACAACCCCAATCTTCTTAGCTTACAAAAACAAAAATTTGTTTCTTGTTTGTTATAAATCTATTGTGAGTCAAGCTAGCTCTTCAAGCAAATATGCTTCATAGGTAGACTCAAGAAATTTAGACTGCTTTTATCATCTTCTAATAGTTTTCAGAGCATATGATTTTATTAAAATTATTTGAATGAGAGCATTTTTAAAATATGTGTATAACGGTATCAACTGTAATTTTTATTCTAAGCTACAAGTATCTATTCATATAATGTTAGGATAGGTTTTTTTTAAATCTATTTACACAATATTTATACTTGTTACATTGCCTTTTTTTAATTGACATGTAATTGACATATAATACCTATTAGTTTCAGGTGTACATCATAGCAATTCAATATTTTTATACATTATGAAATGATCCCCATAAGTCTAAATACTATCTGTCATCATACAAAGCTGTTGCAATATTATTGACTATATTCCCTATACTGTACCTTACAACCCCATGACTTGTTTATTCTTAACTAGAAATTTGTATCTTTTGATCCTCTTCACCCATTTTACCTGCTCCACTACATTGCTTTTTAAGTGATATTTGAGAGGCATGTTTCTATGATTAAATTCATAGTTTTAAGGTCATAACCCCCCACTCCAAAAAACTAAATCTGTTTACATTATTGTGTCTCCTTTTTCCACCCTTTAAAATAGTTCAGTCAAGTGACATGTATAAACATAGTTTTAAAACTAGCATTGATTTTGGCCATTTCAACTTAATTGTATTCCCCATACACTATTTGTTTAAAATAATTTAGAAAATACCCTAAATTATGAATGACTAGAAAGAATCTGAATGTAAGACAATATCCTTTAATTCTGAGGCATACTTTTGGGTAAAATATTAAGAGTCTGTTATATTCTAGAGATTTTGCTAAGTACAACAACAAAGAGGTGGAGAGAGACCTGAAAACTGGGAGTGTGGTATGGAGGTGTGTGCCATTTTGACTCTAATGGGGAGGGTAGGCCCCTTTCAGAGGGTGATGTGCATGCAGATGGCCAAATGGGGAAGAAAGAGAACCCTGTGTAGTTTAGAAGGAGAACATTCCAGCCATAAGGAATATTAAACACAAAGCATAAAAGCCATAAAGCATGAACAAGTTCAGCTTGTTCCAGAGTCTGAAAGGTCATTTCTCTGCACAGAGAGCTAAAGATTAGTTCAAAGAGTAGGAAAGGTGTGAATCATACAGGGTCATAATGGCCATGGCGTAGGGGTTAGATTTAAGTGTGCAGAGCAGTAGTCCTTGGGGTATTTTTAGTAGGGATGCAGTATGATCTGATTCATATTTTATTTACAAAGGCCACTCTGTGTTGTACAAAGAGAATAGTATCCAGGAGTCAGGAGTGGAAGTAAAAATTTGGTAGGAGGCCAGGGCTCTAGCCCCAATGGAGAGAGTAATGGACAGAATTCCATAAGGATTCACAATAAAGATACACAATAAACTAGAAAAATATTTGCACCACATATCACAAAGGGCTGGTTTTCTACAGATCAATAAGAAAAAGATTGATAGACAAAAAAATATTAACTTGCAATTTGCAGAAAAGGAAATAAAAAGGCTTCTAAATATGTTAAGCTCCCCATCCTCACTCCTAATTAGATAAATGAGAATTAAAATTATACTGAAATACTCGTTTAACCAAAAGACTGGTAAAAAGCAAAGAGTTTAACAGATTATAAGCTTGAGGAGGGCATGAAGAAATAGACACTCATTCATTTCTGATATGAATCTAAGTATACACTGTGTGATGAACAATTTGGAGATGTCTATCAAAATCACAAATGTACTTGTCTCAGACCCTGCGATTCTGCTTATTGTAATTTATTCCACAGATAAACCTTCATTCTATATCCTTGTATAGAGGCGGTCAGTGCTTTGCCCATATCCATCACATCTGCATCCCTCAATCAAGGACTCTCAGATGTTGGTATCTACTTCAGCTCTCTCACCCTTGACACTGAATAATTGTGAGAAGTGTATTTTGCTCCTTTCTCAGTTACCCCATTTTTAAGTTCCCATAAGATTAATCTCCAGTTACTGACTGAGGTACCTGGCTTAATAATGCACCACTAGTTGATTTCCTTTCCCTGGATCTACTTTCCTCTTCCTTTACTAGTTTTCTCAGCACCTCTAAATAAACTACTTACAATCAATGTTGCTTTCTGGAGGAATTCAACTAAAAGAATCCTCCAGCTCTTCCCTGACCTTTAGATTCCTAATAGGGGATGCTATTGGCATTTGGGCAGAATAAGCCTATGTTTTATAGGTCTGTCCCTACCTTTTAGGATTTTTAGCATCCTCTTCCCTGGACACTAAATTATAGCCCTCCAGTTACTAGTCCTTGTGACAACTCAAACCTTATTTCTTGCATTTCCATGCTTTCACATGTCTCCATCTCTTCCCTGGGAACAAAGCTTCTCCTATATAGCCCTCACAAGTAGTACCAATTACTCCTTTCAGGTTCCTCAAACCACTGGGCCTGGCAGTAGGCTAAGTGTTCTCCTTATGGCTTTTTACTACTTCTAGATCATTTTCCCACCCTCTTCCCCAGAAACTCCATCTTTGAATCTCATCTCTTCCCACCATAATACCACTATCTGCCATCCTAGGAGTACCCTTTGAAGAATCCTCCTTATTCCTTGAAGATTTTGGCCCCCAGTTCATTGTCATTCTATCCAACATTTCTATCATAATTATTGGTGATTATAGAATTTACCATGGCCGCTCAGTTCCTTGACCTCTCTTCCCTTTTCCAGTGACCTTATTTGTCTGTCAGAAGAGAACCTTGAGAACTTCCCACCACAGTATCTACCCATTTGGTGTCTGTGCTACATGTTGCCTTCCTTTTTGTTACTATGAATGAATTGTCCCTGCCCCTATCTAGACCAATATGTTATCTAGTATTTTAATCCCATACTTTCTTGCCTATTCAAGGACATCACTCCAGCAATTTGTATCTCTCTACCTGCAACATCAGTGTTCCTCTTTCCACTAGGCTATTACTTTCAGGATACAAGTATATTGCAATTTCACCCATCTTAAAATGGTAATACACTCACTTGGTTTTTGTCCTACTCCACTGGCCATTTTATCACAGCCTTCCTTGTTGGTTCTGCCTTATCCTTCTGACTTCCAATGACTGGAGGGCATCAGGACTCAGTCCATAGCCTTTCCTATATCCATGCTGCCTAAATTGATGATTTTATCCAGTTTCATGGCTTTAAATACCACATATATACCGACAACTCCAGAATTTATTTCTCTAGCTGGGCCCTCTCAGAATTCATAACTCATATATTCAATATCCTACTTGATCTCTCTATCTGGATATCTGATAAATGATTTTAACTGGAAATGTTCAAACTTATCTCCTATCCAAACATTCTTCTTCAACTGTCTTCCCCTACTCAGGAAATGGCATACCCCTCCTTCCAGTTGCTCAGACCATATACCTGGTACCATAATTTGATTTTTCTCTTCCTCTCATGTTCCACATCTACTTTAGTAGGAAATTATTTTTGGCACTACATTAAAAGTATGTATAGAATTCAACCACAACTTACATCTCCATTGTCAACACCTTAGTCCAAACAATAACACTTTAAAAATTTTTTTTCAGGCACCTGGGTGGCTCAGTTGGTTAAGCGACTGCCTTCGGCTCAGGTCATGATCCTGGAGTCCCGGGATTGAGTCCCGCATTGGGCTCCCTGCTCAGCAGGGAGCCTGCTTCTCCCTCTGACCCTTCCCCCTCTCATGTGCTCCCTGTCTCTCTCATTCTCTCTGTCTCAAATAAATAAATAAAATCTTTAAAAAAAAATTTTTTTTTCAAGTTTTTATTTAAATTCCAGTTAGTTAACATACAGTGTAATATTAGTTTCAAGTTGTACAATATAGTGATTCAACCCTTCCATACATCACCTGGTGTTCATCACAAGTGCATGCCTTAATCCCCATTGTCTATTTAACCGATCCCCCCACCTACCTCCCTTCTGGTAACCATCAGTTTGTTCTCTGTACTTAAGAGTCTGTTTCTGGTTCATCTCTCTCTCTCTCTTTTTTTCTCCTTCTGCTTATTTGTTTCATTTCTTAAATTCTACATATGAGTGAAATCATATGGTATTTGTCTTTCTCTGACTGACTTATTTCATTTAGCATAATACTAGTTGCACCCATGCCATTGCAAATGGCAAGATTATATTCTTTTTTATAGCCGAGTAATATTCCAGTGCGCACATGCGTGCACACGTGTGTGTGTGTACATCTTCTTTATCCATATATCAATCAACAGACACGGGCTGTTTCTGTAATTTGTATATTGTAGATAATGCTGTTATAAACATTAGGGTGCATGTATCCCTCTGAGTTAGTATGTTTTTGTATTCCTTCAGTAAATACCTAGTACTGCAATATCTGAATTGTAGGGTAGTTCTATTTTAAACTTTTTGAGTTTTTTTGCTGTTTTCCAGAGTGGTCGCACAAGTTTGCATTCCCACCAACAGTGCAAGAGGATTCCCCTTCTCTACAACCTCACCAATACTTGTTGTTTCTTGTGTTGTTGATTTTAGCCATTCTGACAAGTGTGCTATCTCACTGTAGTTTTGATTTGCATTTCCCTGATAATCAGTGATGTTGAACATCTTTTCATGTGTCTGTTGGCCATCCATATGTCATCTTTGGGAAAATGTCTGTTCATGTCTTTTACATATTTTTATTGGATTATTTGGTTTTGGGGTGTTGAGTTTTATAAGTTCTTTATATATTTTGAATATTAACCCCTTACTGAATATATCATTTGCAAATATCTTCTCCCATTCAGTAGGTTGTCTTTTAGTTTTCTTAGTTGTTTCCTTTGCTGTTCAAAAGCTTTGTATTTTGATGTAGTCCCAATAGTTTACTTTTGCTTTTGTTTCCCATGACTTAGGAGACATATCTAGAAAGAACTTGAAATGGCCGATGTCAAAAAAGTTACTGTCTGTGTTCTCTTTGGGATTTTTATTGATTCAGGTCTCACATTTAGGTCTTTAATCCATTTTGAGTTTGTTTTTTATGTATGTATAAGAAAGTGGTCCAGGGCGCCTGGGTGGCTCAGTTGGTTAAGCGACTGCCTTCGGCTCAGGTCATGATCCTGGAGTCCCTGGGTCGAGTCCCACATCGGGCTCCCTGCTCGGCAGGGAGTCTGCTTCTCCCTCTGACCCTCCCCCCTCTCATGTGCTCTCTCTCATTCTCTCTCTCAAATAAATAAATAAAATCTTAAAAAAAAAAAAAAAGAAAGTGGTCCAGTTTCATTCTTTTGAATGTTGATGTTCAGTTTTCCCAACAACATTTGTGGGAGACACTGTCTTTTTTCCCATTAGATATTCTTTCCTGCTTTGTCAAAGATTAATTGACCATATAGTTGTGGGTATATTTCTGGGTTTTCTATTCAGTTCCATTGACCTATGTGTCTATTTCTGTGCCACTACCATACAGTTTTGGTTACTACAGCTTTATAATATAACTTGAAGTCATGAATTGTGATGCCTTTAGCTTTGCTCTTCTTTTTCAAGATTGTTTTGGCTATTTGAGGTCTTTTGTGGTTCCATACAAATTTTATGATTATTTGTTCTAACTCTGCAAAAAAGACTATTGATATTTTGAAAGGGATTGCATTAAAAGTGTAGATGGTTTTGAGTACTATTGAAATTTCAACAATAATTATTCTTTTAATCCATGAACGTGGAATGTCTTTCCATTTCTTTGTATCATCTTCAATTTCTTTCATCAGTGTTTTATAGTTTTCAGAGTACAGGTCTTTCACCTCTTTGGTTAGGTTTATTCCTAAGTATCTTATTGTTTTGGGTACAATTGTAAATGGGATTGATTCCTTACTTTCTCTTTCTGCTCCTTCATTATTGGTGTATAGAAATGCAACATATTTCTAAACATTGATTTTGTATCCTGAAACTTTACTTAACTCATTTATTAGTTCCAGCAGTTTTCTGGCAGAGCCTTTCAGGTTTTCTATATATAGTATCATGTCATCTGCATATAGGGAAAGTTTTACTTCTTCCTTACTGATTTGGATGACTTTTATTTCTTTTTGTTGTCTGATTGCTGTGACTAGGACTTCCAGTACTATGTTGAATAAAATGGTGAGAGTGGACATCCTTATCTTGTTCCTGACCTCGATTTTTCCCATGGAGGATGATGTTTGCTGTGGGATTTTCATATGTGGTCATTATTATGTTGAGTTACATTCCCAATAAACCTACTTTGTTGAGAGTTTTTATCATGAATAGATGCTGTACTTTGTAAAATGCCTTTTCAGCACCTATTGAAATGATCATATGGTTCTTATCCTTTCTTTTATTAATGTGATCTGTCATGTGGATTGATTTATGAATACTGAACCAAACTTGCAGCCCAGAAATAAATCCCACTTGATTGTAGGGAATGATTTTTTAAATGTATTGTTGGATTCAGTTAGCTAGTATTTTATTGAGGGTTTTTGTATCTATGTTTGTCAGGGATATTGGCCTGTGGTACTCCTTTTTAGTGGTATCTTTAACTGGTTTTGGCATCAGGATAATATTGGCCTCATAGATTTGAATTTGGAAGTTTTCCTTCCTTTTCTATTTTTTAGAATAGTTTGAGAAGAATAGGTATTAACTCTTTAAATGTTTGGTAGAATTTGACTGTGAAGCCATCTGATCCTGGACTTTAGTTTGTTAGGAGTTTTTTGATTACTGATTCAATTTCTTTGCTCGTTATCAGTTTGTTCATGTTTTCTATTTCTTCCTGTTTTAGTTTTGGCAATTTATATGTTTCTAGGAATTTATCCATTTTTTCTAGGCTGTCCAATGTGTTGGGCATGTAGTCTTTCATAACACTCTCTTATAATTGTTTGTATTTCTGTGATGTTGGTTATTTCTCCTCTCTTTGTGATTTTATTTATTTGGGTCCTTTCTCTTTTCTTTTCTTTTTGATAAGTCCGGCTAGAGGTTTATCAATTCTATTAATTTTCCCCAGCGACTAGTTTCATTGATTTGTTCTATTGGGTTTTTTCATGTTTTTTTTGTGTTTTGTTTTTGTTTTTGTTTAGATTCTATACCATTTATTTCTGCTTTAATCTTTATTATTTCCTTCCTTCTGCTGGCTTTAGGCTTTGTTTGTTGTTCGTTAGCTCCTTTAGGTGAAAAGTTAGGTCATTTGAGATTTTTCTTGCTTCTTAAGGTAGGCTTGTATATTGCTATATACATCCCTCTTAGGACTAGGACTGCTTTTGTTGCATCCCAAAGGTTTTAGACCATAGTGTTTTCATTTTGTTTCCATGTATTTTTTTTTTAATTTCTTTTTTGATTTCCTGGTTGACCCATCATTGTTTAATAGCATGTTGTTTAACATCCTGTATTTGTGGTCTTTCCAGATTTTTTTTCTTGTGGTTGATTTGTAGTTTCATAGCATTGTGTTCAAAAAAGGTGCATTGTATGATTTTAGTTTTCTTGTATTTGTTAAGGCCTCTTTGTGGGCTAATTTGTGATTATTCTGGAGAATGTCCCATGTGCACTTGGAAAGAATGTGTATTCTTCTCTTTCAGGATGAATATTATGTTACATCCATCTGGTCCAGTGTGTCATTCAAAGCCATTGTTTCCTTAATGATTTTCTGTAGGTGATCTGTCCCTTGATATAGTAGGGTGTTAAAATCCTCTACTACTATCATATTATTATCAGTGGGTTCCTTTATGTTTCTTTTTAAAAATTTTTTATTAAATGACAAAGATTTATTAATTTCATTTTATAAACAGATTATAAAGAGCATATATGTCACCAAACGTGCTTACTTAACTTCATTGTTTCTTTTTTTCTTTTAATTTAAATTCAATTAATTAACATATCATGTATTATTGGTTTCAGAGGTACAGGTCTGTGATTCATCAGTCTTATATAATACCCAGTGCCCTTTACATCACATGCCCTCCTTAATGTCCATCACCCAGTTACCCCATAAACCCATCCCCCTGCCCTCCAGCAACCCTCAGTTTGGTTCCTATGATTAATAGTCAGCTTGTCTCCCTCTCTGGTTTCATCTTGTTTTACTTTTTCCTGTCTTCCCCTATGATCCTCTGTTTTGTTTCTTAAATTTCACATATCAGTGAGATCATATGATAATTGTCTTTCTCTGATTGACTTACTTTGCTTTGCATAATACCCTCTAGTTCCACCCATGTTGTTGCAAATGGCAAGATTTTTTTTTTTTTTTTTTGATGGCTGAGTGGTGTTCTATTGTATATATATACCACATCTTCTTTATCCATTCATCTGTCGATGGACATCTGGGCTCTTTGCATAGTTTGGCTATTGTGGACATTGCTGCTATAAACATTGGGGTGCCGGTGCCCCTTCAGATCACTACATTTGTATCTTTGGGGTAAATACCCAGTAGTGCAATTGCTGGATCGTATGGTAGCTCTATTTTCAACTTTTTGAGGAGCCTCCATACTGTTTTCCAGAGTGGCTGCACCAGCTTCCATTCCCACCGACAGTATAGGAGGGTTTCCCTTTCGCCACATCCTCACCAACATCTGTTGTTTCTTGACTTGTTAATTTTAGCCATTCTGACTGGTGTGAGGTGATATCTCATTGTGGTTTTGATTTGTATTTCCCTGATGCTGAGTGATGTTGAGCATTTTTTCATGTGTCTGTTGGCCATTTAGATGTCTTATTGGACAAATGTCTGTTCATGTCTTCTGCCCATTTCTTGACTGGATTATTTATTTTGTGGGTGCTGAGTTTGATAAGTTCTCTATAGGTCTTGGATACTAGCCCTTTATCTGATAAAACATTTGCAAATATCTTCTCCCATTCTGTCGGTTGTCTTTTGGTTTTGTCAACTGTTTCCTTTGCTGTGCAAAAGCTTTTTATTTTGATGAAGTCCCAAGAGACATGTCTAGCAAGAAGTTGCTGCAGCTGAGGTGAAAGAGATTGCTGCCTGTGTTCTCCTTCAGGATTTTGATGGGTTCCTGTCTCACTTTTAGGTCTTTCACCCGTTTTGAGTCTATTTTTGTGTATGGTGTAAGGAAATGGTCCAGTTTCATTCTTCTGCATATGGCTGTCCAATTATCCCAACACCATTTGTTGAAGAGACTTTCTTTTTTCCATTGGATATTCTTTCTTACTTTGTTGAAGCTTAGTTGACCATAAGGTTGAGCATCTATTTCTGGGTTCTCTCTTCTGTTCCATTGATCTGTGTGTCTGTTTTTGTACCACTACCATACTGTCTTGATGATTACAGCTTTGTAATAGAGCTTGAAGTCAGAATTGTGATGCCACTAGTTTTGGTTTTCTTTTTCAACATTCCTTTGGTTATTTGGGGTCTTTTCTGGTTCCATACAAATTTTAGGATTATTTGTTCCAGCACTGTGAAAAAAGTTGATGGTATTTTGATAGGGATTGCATTGAATGTGTAGATTGCTCTGGGTAGCACAGACATTTTAACAATATTTGTTCTTCCAATCCATGGCATGGAAAGTTTTTCCATTTCTTTGTGTCTTCCTCAATATCTTTCATGACTGCTCTGTAGTTTTCTGAGTACAGATCCTTCGCCTGTTTGGTTAGGTGTAGTCTTAGGTATCTTATGGTTTTGTGTGCAATTGTAAATGGGATCAACTCCTTAATTTGTCTTTCTTCTGTCTCATTGTTAGTGTATAGAAATGCAACTGATTTCTGTGCATTGATTTTATATCCTGCCACTTTGCTGAATTCCTGTAGGAGTTCTGGCAATTTTGAGGTACAGTCTTTTGGGTTTTCCACATAGAGTATCATGTCATCTGCAAAGAATGAGAGTTTGACTTTTTCTTTGCTGATTTGGCTGCCTTTTATTTCTTTGTGTTGTCTGATTGCTGAGGTTAGGACTTCTAGTACTATGTTGAATAGCAGTGGTGATAGTGGACATCCCTGTGGTGTTTCTGACCTTAAGGGAAAAGCTCTCAGTTTTTTCCCATTGAGAATGATTTTGCTGTGAGCTTTTTATACATAGCTTTTATGATATTGAGGTATCTTCCCTCTATCCCTACACTGTGAAGAGTTTTAATCAAGAAACAATGCTGTACTTTGTCAAATGTTTTTTCTGCATCTATTGAGAGGATCATGATTCTTGTCCTTTCTTTTATTTATGTAGCATATCACATTAATTGATTTGTGGGGTGTTGAACCACCCTTGCAGACCAGGAATAAATTCCACTTGGTCGGGATGAATAATCCTTTTAATGTACTGTTGGATCTTATTTGCTAGTATTGTGGTGAGAATTTTGGCATCCATGTTCATCAGGGATATTAGTCTGTAATTCTCCTTTTTAGTGGGGTCTTCATCTGGTTTTGGGATCAAGGTAATGCTGGCTTCATAGAAAGAGTTTGGAAGTCTTCCTTCCGTTCTGATTTTTTGAAACAGCTTCAGAAGAATAGGTATTATTTCTTCTTTAAATGTTTGGTAGAGGTATCCTGTTTCCTCTGGCATCTTGGGTTGATATCTGAAATAATGAGGGTTGTTGGCTTGTTTGGAGGGCTTCTCATGCTTTTTGTGTTGATTTTTGGTTTTGAGGATGTGTCTGTAATCTGTAACCAGCGCTGGCTTCAGGTCAGAATTAAACGAAAGCCTTATCTGTATTACCAGAAACCCCAGCATTATGAAATCTATTTGGGAATTGGCTGTCCTGTAACTGGAGGAATGTTGGATTTCTGAGTTCCTTTACACCCTCTCTTGTAGAATCAGAGTTGAAGAGAGCCCATAGGGTACTCTCATCAGAAGTTCAATCACTTATGTGCTGGCAAATTTAAATATGACTGGTTACCTCCTGATGTCCTGCTATATTCAAAGAACTTTTGTATTCACCTTTGTGCAAAAAGAGAAAAAGAATAATGGTAGTAAACATGGGTCGACAGCCCAAGGGCCAGTGGGACAGGAAAAGTCAACATCACCTCAAATGGAAAATGTGGGGACTCATCCACAAGTGTCTTTTGGGGCAGGAATTAACCTATAAATTCTGGATGGTGAGGCAACCTTGCTGACCTTGGCATGGTGACTGTCTGAGGATTGCACTGCAGAGTAGAAGCTGGACTGGTGCCCATGGATATCATCTTTTACCAATTCATAAGTGATATTCTTAAATGAAGAAATTGCTCCAATGTCTATATTAATGAACTCTTTGGGTAGGGGAAAAGGAGCTTCCCTTGTATAAAGGCATTTAATAAATAAATAAATAAACAAACAAACAAATAA
The DNA here is from genome assembly GCF_002201575.2 of Neomonachus schauinslandi. NCBI lineage: Eukaryota > Metazoa > Chordata > Mammalia > Carnivora > Phocidae > Neomonachus > Neomonachus schauinslandi. The sequence continues at coordinate 103,447,564 of NC_058405.1, forward strand.
ATAAATAAATAAATTGGTAGAATTTCCCTAGGAAGCCATCCAGCCCTGGTTTCTTGTTTGTTGGGAGATTTTCAATTACTCCTTCAATTTCCTTGCTGGTTATGGGTCTGTTCAGGTTTTCTCTTTCTTCCTGGTTCAGTTTTGATAGTTTGTATGTCTCTAGGAATGCATCCACTTCTTCCAGAATGCCTAATTTGTTGGCATATAGTTGCTCATACTATGTTCTTATAATTCTTTGTATTTCTTTGGTGTTGGTTGTGATCTCTCCTCTTTCATTCATAATTTTATTTATTTGGGTTTTTCTCTTTTCTTTTGATAAGTATGGGTAGGAGTTTATCAATTGTATTAATTCTTTCAAAGAACAAGCTCCGAGTTTCGTTGATCTGTTCTACTGTTCTTTTGGTTTCTATTTCATTGATTTCTGCTCTATTCTTGATTATTTCTCTTCTCCTGCTGGGTTTTGGCTTTATTTGCTGTCTTTTTCCCAGCTCCATTAGGTTTAAGGTTAGGTTGTGTATTTCAGAACTTTCTTGTTTCTTGAGAAAGGCTTGTATTGCATATACTTCCCTCTTAGGACCAACTTTGCTGTATCCCAAAGGCTTTGAACAGCTGTGTTTTCATTTTTATTTGTTCCCATGAATTTTTAAAATTCTTCTTTAATTTCCTAGTTCACCCATTCATTCTTTAGTAGGATGCTCTTTAACCTCCATGTATTTGAGCTCTTTCCAAATTTCGTCTTGTGATTGAGTTCAAGTTTCAAAGCATTGTGGTCCAAAAATATGCAGGGAATGACCCCAATCTTTTGGTACCGTTGAGACCTGACTTGTGACCCAGTATGTGATCTATTCTGGAGAATGTTCCATGTGCACTAGAAGAATAGGTATTCTGTTGCTTTAGAATGGAATGTTCTGAATATATCTGTGAAGTCCATCTAGTCCAGTGTGTCAATCAAAGCCCTCATTTCCTTGTTGATATTCTGCTTAGATGATCTATCCATTGCAGTGAGGGGGGGTGTTAAGGTCCCCTACTATCATTGTATTATTATCGATGTGTTTCTTTAATTTTGTTTTTAACTGACTTATATAACTGCCTGCTCCCATGTTAGGGGCATAAATGTTCACAATTGTTAGATCTTCTTGTTGGATAGACTCTTTAATTATGATATAGTGTCCTTCCTCATCTCTTATTACAGTCTTTGGTTTAAAATAGAATTTGTCTGATATAAGGATTGCCACCCCAGCTTTCTTTTGATGTCCATTGGCATGATAAATGGTTTCCACCCCCTCACTTTCAATCTGGAGGTGTCTTTGGGTCTAAAATGAGTCTCTTGCAGACAGCATATCAGTGCAGTGGGTCTTGCTTTTTTATCCAATTTGATACCATGTGTCTTTTAATTGGGGCATTTAGCCCATTTACATTCAGGGTAAATATTGAAAGATATGAATTTAGTGCCATTGTATTACCTATAAAGTGACTGTTACTGTATACTGTCTTTGTGCCTTTTGGGTCTATGTTACTTTTGGGCTCTCTCTCTGCTTAGAGGATCCCTTTTAATATTTCTTGTAGGGCTGGTCTGGTGATCACAAATTCTTTTAGTTTCTGTTTGTCCAGGAAGCTTTTTGTCACTCCTATTTTGATGAGTGTTTTTTTTTTTAAGATTTTATTTATTCATTTGAGACACAGAGATACAGAGAGAGAGAGAGAGAGAGAGCATGAGCAGGGTTAGAGGCAGAGGGAGAGGGAGAAGCAGTCTCCCTGCTAGCCAGGAGCCCGACATGGGGCTCAATCCCAGGACCCTGGGACCATGACCTGAGCCGAAGGCAGACGCTTAACCATCTGAGCCACCCAGGCACCCCCACTCCTTCTATTTTGAATAACATCATAGCTGGACAAAGTATTCTTGGCTGCACATTTTTCTCATTTTACACCCTGAATATATCATGCTAGTCCCTTCTAGCCTGCCAGGTCTCTGTGGATAGATCTGCTGCCAATCTAATATTTCTATCCTTGCAGCTTACAGAACTTTTTTCCTAGCTGCTTTCAGGATTTTCTCTTTGTTTCTGGGATCTACAAATTTCACTATTATATGTCAGAGTGTAGACCTATTTTTAACTGATTTTGGTGGGGGGTGTCTCTGTGCCTCCTGGATTTTGATGCCTGTTTCCTTCCCCAGCTTAGGGAAGTTCTCTGCTATAATTTGCTCCAATACACCTTCTGCCCCCCTCTTTCTTTCCTCTTCTTCTGGGATCCCAATTATACTAATATTGTTTCACTTTATGGTATCATATAGTTCTTGAATTCTCACTTTCTGATTCAGTAGTTGTTTATCTCTCTTTTTCTCAGCTTCTTTGTTCTCCATCATTCAGTCTTCTATATCACTAATTCTCTTTTCTGCCTCATTTATCCTAGTGGGTTAGTGCCTCCATTTTTTATTGCATCTCATTAATAGCCTTTTTGATTTTGACTTGGTTAGATTTTTGTTCTTTTATTTCCCCAGAAAGAGATTCTCTAGTGTCTTCTATGCTTTTTTCAAGCCCAGCTAGTATCTTTATAATTGTTATTCTGAACCCTAGTTCCATCATCTTACTTATATCCCTACAGATTAGTTCCCTGGCAGTCAGTAGAGGCTCTTGTTCTCTTTTCTTTTTTTTTTTTTTAAGATTTTATTTATTTATTTGACAAAGAGAGAGTAAGAATGAAAGAGAGACAGAAAGCAAGCACAAGCAGGGGAATGGCAGGCAGAGGGAGAGAGAGAAGTAGACTCCTTGCTGAGCAGGGAGCCCGATGTGGGGCTCGATCCCAGGAACCTGAAATCATGACCTGAGCCAAAGACAGACACTTAACTGACTAAGCCACCCAGGTGCCCCTCTTGTTCTCTTTTTTGAGGTGAGTTTTTACATCTTGTCATTCTGTCCAGAGAAGAATAGATGAGAGAACAAAATACTAAAATGGCAACAATGACCCCAGAAAAATATACACTAAACAAATCAGAAGAGACCTGAAACCAGAAAAGAAAAAACAAAACAAAACAAAAACAAAACAAACAAACAAAAACAATTTAAAAGAGGAAAAAGAAAAAAAGAATATAATCAGACAGGTGAGTAGAATAGAGCCATGCACTGGATTCTGTGTGTATTTTGGTCTGCTTTTTATTTTTATTTATTATTTTTTATTTTTTTAAAGATTTTATTTATTTATTTGACAGAAAGAGACACAGCGAGAGAGGGAACACAAGCAGGGGGAGTGGGAGAGGGAGAAGCAGGCTTCCTGCCGAGCAGGGAGCCCAATGCGGGGCTCGATCCCAGGACCCTGGGATCATGACCTGAGCCGAAGTCAGACATTTAATGACTGAGCCACCCAGGCACCCTTGGTCTGTTTTTTAGAAAACTAGATCCCAAAATTTTTAAGGAAATAAACTTATATATGTACAAAAATAAAATTAAATACAATGAAAGGATAGAATGTAACTGTAAAAATGGAAATTAAAAGACAAGAAAAAACAAAAGTGGAAAAAACCCCAACGACAACAAAAAAGGAAGGAATATGAACAGGCAGGTGAATAGAACAGAGCAATACACTATCTCCTGAGTGTGTTTTGATCAGTTTGTTAGAAGAAACCACATCTCAAAGTTGTAAAGAAAGAAAAACTAATATATACAAAAATAAAATTAAATACATTGAAAGGATAGAATGTAACCGTAAAGAAGATACTTTTAAAAGATTTTAACAAAAAAACAAAAGAACAAAGGAAGGAAAAGAAAAAAAACAACAACAAAAAAGATAATATGGTCAGGCAGGTGAGTAGAACAGAGACATACACTAGATTTTGGGTGTATTTTGGTATGTTAGAAAAAACTGCATCCCAAAATTGTAAAGAAAGAAAAACTTATATATATATACAAAAATAAGATTAAATACAATGAAGGGATAGAATGAAACTTTAAGAATGAAAATTTTAAAAGATTAAAAAAAAGAGTTGATAAAATAAGAAGTTGGTTGAAAAGGGAAAGAAAAAAGATTTTAAAAATTAAAGTTGAAAGACTAAAGAATCATTGGAAAAAAAGGCATGAATTCTATGTGCTGTATCCCCCTAGCGCTGGAGTTTTGCAGTTCTCATTGATCGGTAAACTTGGTATTGGCTGCATGTTGTTGCTGATCTTCTGGGGAGGGGCCTGTTGCATTAATTCTCAAGTGTCTTTGCCCCGGGTGGAATTGTACCACCCTTGCCAGGGTGCCAGGCTAAGTAATCTGCTCTGGTTTGTTCTCTGTGGCTTTTGTTCCCTGAAGGCTTTGGAGGATGAGAATGAAAATGGCAGTCTTCCTATCTCCTGCCCCAGAGCCAAAAATTCGGGGCCCCACTCCTCAGTGCACTCTCAGATAAAAGCAGTCAATCCCTCCCTCTCCTTGGTCTCTGGCTGCACTCTGTGCTCACCCAGCCTTTGACCCAGCGTTTCTATCTCAGGTACATGACCGTTTCAAGTCTCCAAACTCTGCAGACTCCAGTGATGCACTCCCGGATCACTACCCCCCTCCCTGGGGAGGAAGGGGGGGTCTCCCCAGTTCTGCTACTTATTGGGCCCCTGCTCAGAGAGCAGTTGCCTGAATGTGCTGTGGTTTGTGGGTTATGGAAACCCCAAGGTAAGAGCCCACTCCTGGACTCACTGTTTGTAGCTGGCTTCCCCATTCCTATACGTGGGAGCTCTGCCGCCCTCAGGCACCACCAGTCTTCCTGTGACCCTGAAGATCCTGACCACACTGTCACAGGTAGGGTTTTGCCCCCACTTCGCCACTTGAGTGACGTCCCTCACCAGAGCAGGCTTCCAAAAGTTCCAGTTTTGTGCTCTGCTGCTATATCACTTGCCGGTAGCCAGCTTACGGAGGTTCCCTGCCCTGAAGGTCTTTCTTCCCATATATTGCCTTTGATTCACTTCTCCACAACTCCTCCTTGCAGAAAGTGTTCGCTTTTCTATTTGTAGAGTTGCAGCTATTCTTTTCTTAGATCTCCAGTTGAGTTTAGAGGTGTTCAGAATGATTTGATAGCTATCTAGCTGAATTCCTGGAACCAGATGAAATTAAGGTCTCCTACTCCTCTGCCATCTTGGATTCAGTCCTCCTTTATGTTTCTTATTATTTTATGTATTGGGGTGCTTCCATGTTGGGTGCATAAATATTTTTAATTTTTATGTCTTCTTGTTGGATTATCCCTTTTATTATGATATAGTGCCCTTCTCTGTCTCTTGTTACAGTCTTTGTTTTATAGTTTGTCAGTTCAGGGAGCCTGGGTGGCTCAGTCAGTTAAGCATCTGCCTTTGGCTCATGTCATGATCTCAAGGTCCTGGGATCGAGTCCCGAGTAGGGCTCCCTGCTCACTGGGGAGGCTGCTTCTCCCTGTCCTCCCCAGTCATGCTCTCTCCCACTATCTCTGTCTCTGTCTCTCAAATGAATAAATGAGATCTTTAAAAAAGATTTTTAAAAAACAAATAAGTAAAAATAATAATAAAAAATAAAGTCTAGTCTGTCAGATATAAGTGTTACTTCTCTGGCTTTCTGTTGACATTCATTTGCATGTTAATTTTCTCCATCCACTCATTTTCAATCTACAGGTGTCTTTAGTTTTAAAATGAATCTCTTATAGGCAGCATATCGATGGCTCTTGTTTTTTTTTTTTAATCCATTCTGACACTCTATGTCTTTTTATTAGGGCATTTAGTCCATTTAAATTCAAAGTAATCATTGATAGTTATGTATTTATTGCCGTTTTATTACTTGTTTTGTCATTGTTTCTGGAGATTTTCTTTGATCCTTTCTTGTCTTTGTTACCTTTGGACTCTCCTTTGCAGTCAGAGTACCCTGTAATATTTCTTGCAAGGGCTGGTTTAGTGGTAATGAACTCCTTTAGTTTTGTTTTTCTGGGAAACTCTTTATCTCTCCTTCTATTCTGAATGACAGCTTTGCTAGATAGACTATTCATGGCTGCAGATTTTTCCCTTCAGCACTTTGAATATATCATGCCACCCCCTTCTGGTTTGCCAAGTTCTCTATGACTCCTGGATCTGCAGGTCTGTTTCCTTCCCCAGATTAAGGAAATTTTTAGTTATTGCTTCAAGTAAACGTTCTGCCCCCTTTCCTCTCTACTCTTCTTCTGGGACTCCTATAATAGGAATGTTATAACATTTGATGGAGACACTGAATTCCCTAGGTCTATTCTCATGTTACGTAACTCTTTCTCTTTCATTCAGTTTCATTACTTTCCATTATTTTGTCTTCTGGTTCACTAATCTGTTCCTCTGCTTCTTTTAGTCTCTTGTTCATTGCATTAAGCCTGTTTCTGACCCTGTTTATTGTATTCTTCAACTCTGATTCTTTTTTAAATTCTTTTATCTCTGTGGTAAGGGTCTCACTGATTTCTTCCATTCTTTTCTCAAGTCCAGTGAGTATCCTTATGATCACTGCTTTAAATTCTCCATCAGGCATGTTACTTACATCTGTTTCACATTGATCTCTGGCTATGACCTTATCTTGTTCTTTCATTTTGGATAATTTTCTCTGTCTTCTCCTTTTGTCTAAGTCTGGGCCTGCTTCTCTGTGTTAGAAAAGCCAGTTATGTCTCCTGTTCCTGAAAGTAATGCCCTAATGAAGAAGAGGTGATGTAGTGCCCAGGGCCTGGCACTTCCAGGGAGTGTTTCCAGTGTGTTCTGCATGCACTGTTGTGTTCTGGCTACTCTGTCCTTTAGGCCAATTGTCCATAAGACTCTCCTTGCCTGAGGGAGGCAGTGTTTCATCCCTGGATGTGAATATGGTGAGTTTTAACTAGGTGTGCTCTGGGCTGCTTGTGAAATGAGACCTCCACCACAACTGAGGCCCTACAAAACTCTGTTTGAGAGACATGATGTGGTCAATTGTTTGTGCTGGTCTTCTAGGGGAGGGGCCCGCCACACTGGGACTAAGGTAAGCATGACTGAGGACAGTACTCCAGCAGCACAAGGGTGTGGGGGTTAGCGTTTAGGCAGCTGGTGTCCACACTGCACTGCTTCCCACAAGTGGCTCTGTGGTTATGCTGGGGGTAGGGGAGGGAAATGGTACCTGCTGGCCAGCTCCTTTGTTCTCAGAAAGGTGTCTCTGTGAATTCTGCCTCTCATGGACATAGTCTGAGAAGAGGAAATAATCTACCTACTGTGTGCCCCATGTACTCTTCAGTTCACTGTTTCTGCACTATCCATCCCTGGGTTGTTTACCTACCTTCCATCCTGGAGTATCTCAGCCAAGACTCCTGACCTTTAAAATTTCAGGCTTTAAGCTCTGCTGGTTGCAAGAACTCACAAAATTCAGCACCTCTCATTTTCCAAGCCAATAGCTATAGGTGATGTTCTCCTCTGCATTCCCCATGTGCTCCTCTCTCTTGCCCTTCCCTATGACCCCAGTTCTTTCTCTTCAGCAGCAGTCAGGATCCCTTTCTCCCTTAAACTATGTCTCCACACTTTCTACCTTCTTCAGTGTGGCCTATTCTCCTCCTTTAGTTGTGGAGGTTGTTCTGTCAGTCTTCAGGTCAACTTCTGGGGTATTTAAGATGAGTTTATAGTTATCTAGTTGTATTTATGGGACAAGGTGAGCCTAGAGGCCTCCTACTCTGCCACTATCTTCCTGTCTTTTAGCATTTTTCTACTAGTTTTATTTCAGAAGACTCTAAGAATGAGCTGGTCTTCTAATCCTAAATAAGTGGAACATTATTTCCTTCCAAGCTATCAGTAGAAGAGCTACCCTTTATTATCTTCAGCAGAGTCCCCACCACCACTGTCCCACCCCCAATATATACAAAATATGCCGGTCTCCTACTTCTGGCACAGATTTAGTAGGAGTCTGGCCTGACTGCCAGAATACAGCCAGGCATTGACTCAGACCACCCTGATGATCCACACTTTTAAAACTTATAATAGCTTTGGGACGCCTGGGTGGCTCAATCGGTTAAGTATCTGCCTTTGGCTCAGGTCATGATCCCAGGGTCCTGGGATCCAGTCCTGCATCGGGCTCCTTACTCAGCAGGAAGCCTGCTTCTACTTTTGCCTCTGCCTGCAGCTCCCCCTACTTGTGTTCTCTCTCTCTGACAAATAAATAAAATTAAAAAAAAAAACTTGTAATAGCCTCCTCATTGTGTTCCCTATTTTCTTTTTTGCACTACCCCCATATAATTTAACTTCAACACAGAAACCAGAGTGATCTTTAAAGATGTAAGCTAGATCATGTTACTACTTTGGGCAAAATCGAATTTCATTTGAACTAAAGATGAGAGTCTTTACAGTGGCCCAGGGGACCACATAGAACCTAATATCCCAGGCACTGGTCCACATTGACTCTTTGACATCTTTGAATAAGTGAGACTTGGACAGATTCAGCAGATTCTATTTTGAGAGTAGAACTATTAAGACCTGCCAATGAATTGGATGTGGTAAGATCAGGGAAAGGGAACAATCAAATGTGGCAAATGTCTCCTGAGTTTTTGGCCTGAGCACCTAGGTAAATGATTACATGTTAACTTTTCATGAGAAAGACCAGGCATAATATGCATATGGGGGTTATAGGTAATAATTGTATCATATACATTTGAAATTTTAGGAACCTATTAGAAATCTAACTGAAGAGTAAGAATATGCAGCTGGTTATACAAATCTGGTAAGAGAAAACTAGGTGAGTGTGATTTCGTGGAACTCTAGAAAAAAATGCTGTATCAAAAAGGATGCAGTGGCAATCTATTTTTGATGCTGCTAAGGTTGAGTAAAATTAGGACAGAAGTTGACAATGGATTAAACAAATGCAGGCTATTGGTGATCTTGGGAAGATGATGTTATTGGAGTGGTGAATGGATTGAGGAGAGAATGGAAGGAGTTAAATGGAGGAAAGCTTATACAACTGATTAGATGGTAGAAAAATAAGTCAATTCCCCCTCTGATTATATCCATTTTTATTGTGATATTAATTAACAAGCAGTAAATTTACCCTTCAAAGTGTATAATTTAGTGATTTAGTGGCATTTAATATAACCAGAGGTTGTACAATTATCATTATTGTAATTTTAGGACATTTTCAGTATCTCCCTCCCACTCCCCACCCTCCCCAAACACCCTATAATCATTAGCAGTCACTTTCCATCTTCTCCAATCCATCCCCTAACCCTGGCAGCTACTAATTTACTTTTTACCTCTACAGGTTTGTCTACTTCATGCAAATAAACTCATACAATATGTAGCCTTTTGCGTCTGGTTTCTTTCAGTTAGCATGTTTTCAAGGTTCATCTATGTTGTATGTGTCAATATTTCATTCTTTTTTTTAAAGATTTTATTTATTTGAGAGAGAGTGATAGTGAGAGAGAGCACAAGCAGGAGGGAGGGGCAGAGGGAGAGGGAGAGGGAGAAGGAGGCTCCCCGTTGAGTAGGGAGCCAGACATGGGGTTCAATCCCAGGACCCCAGGATAATGACCCAAATCGAACACAGATGTTTAACCAACTGAGCCACCCAGGCGCCCCTATTTCATTCTTCTTATGGCTGAATATTTTTCCACTGAATGGTTTTACCACATTTTGTTTATCCATTCATCAGTATATAGACAACTGGAGTTGTTTCCACCTGTTGGCTATATGAGTAATGTTCATATAAACACCCATGTATGACTTTTTGTGTAGACATAAGTTTTCATTCCTTTGGGTATACCTAGGAGTGGAATTGCTAGATCATATAGTAGATATATGTTTGGCAATTTCAGGAACTGGCAGACTGTTTTCCAAAAAGGCTGTACCATTTTATATTCCTACCAGCAATGTACAAGGAATGTGTATTTCTCCACATCCTTACCAACACCTATTGTTATCTGACTTTATGATTACAGTCATGCTAGTGGGTGGGAAGTGGTATCACACTGTGGTTTTCATGTGTATTTCCCAGATAAACAATAATGTTAAAAATCTTTTAACAGATTGTGTTTACTGACCATTTGTATATCTTTAGAGAAATGCATATTCAAATCATTTGTCCCTTTAAAAAGTATATATATTAATTCATTTAATCTTCACAACAACTATAAGATATGGGTGGCACAATGGTCCCTATTTTACACATAAGGAAACTAAAGTGGAGTTTAAGCAACTTGCTCAGGAATACGTAGCCACTAAGGCTTGGCTTGAGGTTCGATGCTCTTAACTACAGTGCTTAAAGCCCAGTGTACAGACTCCTGTTTCTAAATTCTATTCAATCTTATTCAACAATATCTCTGCCTGCACCAACCCCATACTTTTACAATTGTATTTTCAAATGTGTTTTAATTTCTGAAAGAGAAGTTTCTACCTTTCTTTTTCGTCAGCAATTTTCTAGGATATTACTTTCTATTTCCTCTACTATTTGACCTACAGAATCAGCTTAACTTTCTTAAATGATGAGTAGGATTACATTTCTAAATTACCTTGGGGAGGATTTATATCTCAAAAGCAGTGTCTATTAGGAAGAAGCTATGTATCTACATTTATTGGATCTTTTATTGTTTCCTGTAGTTTTATAGTTTTTAACATATGAATCATATTTTTGTTAGGTATTTTATAGTTTTTGTTGTTGAGAATAGGTTCCTTTTTCTGTTTCACTCTTTAACATATTGTTGATAATATATAGGAAAATATTGATTTTGTTTATACTAATTGTGTATCTAACCATCATACTGAACTCTTCATTTATTCTAGTAATTTTTTCCTGGATTTTCAAGATAGTTGTTTGCAAATAATTATATACCTGTGTCATCTATCCATTTTTAAATTCGGTTATTCACCTTTTTATTTTTTGAGTTGTAAAAGATTTTTACATTTTCTAGATAGAAGTTCTTTATCAGATATATGATTTACAAATATTTTCTCCCATTGTCTTCATTTTCTTGATAGTATCCTTTAATTTGCAAGAGTTTTTAACTTTGATGAGGTCAAATGTATCTAGATTTTCTTTGGTTGATTGTGCTTTTGGTATCATATCTAAGAAACTGTTGCTTAAGCCAAGCTCATGAACATTTACATCCATGTTTTCTTTGAACTGATTCATATTGTAGCTCTGACATTTTGTCTTTCATCTATTTTGATTTAATTTTGATATATGTTAGGTGATAGTATAATTTTGATAGTACTGTACATCAAATTCTTAATTTCATTTTCAGGTTATTTCCTAGTAGTGTGTAGAAACACATTGATTTTTCTGTATTGATCTTGATCCTAAAACATTGCTGAACTTGTTTACCATTATACTGATTGCTGCAGTATTATAATAATTCTTGAAATAAGAGACTATTAGCACTCTATTTTATTTTTTCTTTTTCAGAGCTATTTATGTAATGCCTTTGTCTAGTTTTGATATTAGGGTAATATTGACCTCATAGAATGAGTTGTTATGTATTCCTACCTCTTCTAATTTTTTGGGAATGTTTGAGTAGAATTGATACTATTTCTTCCTTAAAAATCTGGTAGCATTCACCTGGGAAGCAATGTGGGCCTGCAATTTTTTTTTTTTTTAAATTTAATTTTATGTTATGTTAGTCACCATATAATACATCATTAGTTTTTTTTTTTTTTAAGATTTATTTATTTATTTGAGAGAGCGAGAATGAGAGAGAGAGAGTACATGAGAGGGGGGAGGGTTAGAGGGAGAAGCAGGCTTCTCACCAAGCAGGGAGCCCGATGTGGGACTCGATCCAGGGACTCCAGGATCATGACCTGAGCCGAAGGCAGTCGCTTAACCAACTGAGCCACCCAGGTGCCCTCATCATTAGTTTTTGATGTAGTGAATTTCTTTATAGAAAATTTTTTTTGGGGAAAAAAAAAAAGCTTTCCAATTTCTTGAACAGGTATCAGTCTTTTCAGGTTATCTCTTTCTTCTTCAGTGTGTTTTTCAAGGAATATATCTATTTCTCCCTAATTGTCAAATGTATTGACAGAAAGTTGTTCAAAATATTCCCTTATTATCCTTTCACTGTCTGTAGAATCTGTAGTGATGTCCCCTCTTATTACCAATATTGATATTATGTATCTCTTCTCTTTTTTTCCTGATTCGTCCAACTATAGGTATACCTGTCTTACTGATCTCAAAGTATCATCTTTTGGTTTCATTGATTTTTCTCTATTTTTTACTTTTTATTTCTGTTTTGATCTGTATTATCACATGCCTACTGTTTACTTTTGGCTTAATTTCCTTTACTTTGTTAGTTTCTCATGGTGGAAGATCATTCACTTCAGACCTTTCTTTTTTTTAAATATAGGTTTTTTTGTTTTTTTTTAAAGATTGTATTTATTTATTTGAGAGAGAGAGAGAATGAGGGAGAGAGAGCACATGAGAGGGGGGAGGGTCAGAGGGAGAAGCAGGCTCCCCGCTGAGCAGGGAGCCTGATGTGGGACTCGATCCAGGGACTCCAGGATCATGACCTGAGCTGAAGGCAGTCACTTAACCAACTGAGCCACCCAGGCGCCCTAAATATAGGTTTGATGGTATAAATTTCCAAGGGAAATATCCCACCGATTCTTTTATGTTGTGTTTCTATTTTCATTTAATTCAAAATAATCTCTATTTTTTTTTTTACTTTTGATTAATGGGTCATTTAAAAGTACATTATTTAATTCTGAAATATTTGGGAATTTTTCAAGATCTTTATATTATTGATTTCCAGTTTAATTCCATTGTGGTCAGAGAACAGACTCTGTATAATTGGAATCTTTTTTTAATTTCTGAGATTTGTATTATGGCACAGAATATGATCTATCTTGGTAAATGGTTCATGTACACTTGAGAAGAATATGTATTCTACTCTTGTGTATAGTGTTTTATAAAGGTCAATCAGATCGGGCGCCTGGGTGGCTCAGTTGGTTAAGCGACTGCCTTCGGCTCAGGTCATGATCCTGGAGTCCCTGGATCGAGTCCCGCATCGGGCTCCCTGCTCGGCAGGGAGTCCGCTTCTCCCTCTGACCCTCCCCCCTCTCATGTGCTCTCTCTCTCTCATTCTCTCTGTCTCAAATAAATAAATAAAATCTTTTAAAAAAAAAAAAAAAAAAAAGGTCAATCAGATCAAGTTGGTCATGAGTGTTGTTCAAGTCACCAAGTTCATTTGTCTATTTCTCCTTGTGGTTCTATCAGTTTTTACCTCACTTTTTTTGACGTACTGTTAATAGGCGCATAAATAGTTAGGATTACATCCTTTTGATGAGTTGACTACTTAACCCTTATGAAATGACCCATCACAATCATTACAAAATGAAAATTTTACAATAGAAATAAAAATCATTTCATAAGGATTATGAAGGATTATGCTGGTAATACTCTCACTCTGAAAATGTCTTTGTTTAATGGCCACCTCAGTGTTCTTTTTACTAGTTTGAGCCATGTTGTATCTTTTTTCTATCCTAACAGATTTCTGTCTTTATGTATGAAATGTATTTCTTGTGGCAGCATATAGTTGGATCATGCCTTCAAATCTGATTTGATAATTTTACTGTTTTAGTGGCAATGTTTACATTATTTACATTTAATGTGATTATTTATATGGTTAGGTTTGTTTTCTATTTATCTTTGTTAAATATGTTCTTTGTTTCCCCTTTCTTTTTTTCCTACCATCTTTTGGATTATTTTTTTATGAATTTGCTTTCTGCTTTGTTGGGTTATTCACTACATCTTTCTTTAGATATTTTATTGATTGCTATATCTTGTCACAGTCTATGTTCAAGTGATAGTATAACACTTAAGCTCTACAAAAACTTTAATTTCTCCCCTCCTGACCTTTATGCTAATGTTGTCATGCATTTTACTTATATATATTATAAACCCTGCAGTACACTGTTAGTATTATTGCTTAAACAGTAAGTTATCTTTTAAAGGATTTGAGTAGAAAAAATGTATATTTACCTAAATAGTCATCAGTTCTGGAGTTCTTTACTCCTTTGTGTATATTTACATTTCTACCTGGTATTATTTTCCTTCTGCTTGAGGACCTTCTTATAACATTTCTTATAGTATGTGTCTACTGGTAATGAATTCTTCTAGTTTTTCTATGTCTGAAAATATCTTTACTTCACTGTTGTTGAAAAATATTTTAGCAGGACATATAATTCTAGGCTGACAAGTGTTTTCATTACTTTAGAGATGCTGCTCCACTGTGTTCCCACTTGGGATTATTTCCAATTAAAAAAAAAAATTCTTTCCAGTCTTTGTTGTTTTGTACATATCTTTAATTTTTGGATACTTGTAGGTTTTTCCTTCTTTATCACCATTTTTTAACAATTTGGTGATGATAGATCTTGCTGTAATTTTCTTCATGTTTTTTGCAGTTGGGTTTCATTGAGCTTCTTGGATTTGTGGGTTTATAAAGTTTGGAAAGGTTTTGAACATATTTCTTGAAAAAATTTTTCTGCCCCTACCCCTCTTTCTCCTATGGGGACTCTAATTACTCATATATTAGGCCACTTGAAGTTGTCCCACAACTCACTAATACTCTTTAATCTGGGGGTTCCTTTTTCTCTGTTTTACTTTGGATAGTTTCTATCGCTATGCCTACAAATTTTTTTTTTTTAAGATTTTTTTTTTTTTTTTAATTCATGAGAGACAGAGCGAGAGAGAAAGGCAGAGGGAGAAACAGGCTCCCAAGGAGCAGGGAGCCCGATGTGGGACTCGATCCCAGGACCCTGAGATCATGACCTGAGCCGAAGGCAGACGCTTAACCATCTGAGCCACCCAGGTGCCCTATGCCTACAAATTCTTATCTTCTGCCACACCTGATTTGCTGTTAATCCTATCCACTGTATTTTTCATCCTAGACATTGTAGTTTTCATCTCTAGAAATTTGATTGGGGTCTTTTTTTTTTTTAAATCTCTACTTACCTCTTTGAATATATGGAATATAATCACAGTTGTTTTGATGTCTATTGCTACTAATTATATTATGTGCCAACTTGGGGACAGTTCTGACCACCTGGTTATTCTCATTGTGGGATGTATTTTCTTAATCTCTTTGCATGTGTGGTAATCTTTTGATTGCATGCATACTTTGTGATTTTATTTTGCTGGGTGCTGGATACTTTTGAATTCTCATAAATCTTCTTGAGCTTTATTCAGGAATGATGCTAAGTTATTGGAAACAGTTGATTCTTTCAGGTTTTGCTATTATGGTTTGTTTGACAGATTGGGAGCAGTTCTGAGTCTAA